>NW_024962262.1:36733790-36812721 GCF_019238085.1 Lagopus leucura
GGGGGCAATTTAGAGAAAAATCCAACATCCTCACTTAGGATACTACATAAAACAAACACGAATGTCATTTATTTATTCTTCATTAATTCCAGTTAACTAAACTTCAGTTCATACTTAAACTTGCACATCTGTAAGAATCGCTTCTAGTTTAAGCATATGCAGATACATGCAGGATTCTGTGAATCAAGGTTGAGGTTTACCTCACTGGATTAACTATGACAATTGCTAGACCTACATCAGTTGAGTCATTTTCACATTTCTATGTTACATTTTTTTCTGCAGAGGCTTTGACATTTTCATGTTTGCTGATGTATTTATTTCTACTAATGGCCCCTTTGCATGAGATACTCATCTTACTAGTTCCTCTGCTCACATTTCTTATACATCCGCACATCCCTAATCTATATTTTACAACTGGAACTTCATTTGCTCAATGTATATCTGCTGATATCATCAGTTCTGGGGAAATTTATCTAATCCACACACTCAGGTTAACAGATATAAATCTCTCATCACCTCATGTCAGTACAATACTGATTAACGTTTCCTTATGGCATTGACAACACGTGCAGAAATCCTTCCTTCCCTTTCTTTAATTTTGAAATAAATCTATTCCTTATTTTTTTTTTAAATTGTTTTACTCTTTTTATGACCTTCTGTTTCAATCAGAAGAAACCCAGAGCTAATACCTGTTCCCTAGTTCCCTCAAAATCAGATTTAAATCAGCTAGAGTTGCATAATTTATCTCCAGTCTGTTTCTTTTGAGAGTTATTACAGCACTTCATTTTAAAACAGTTCCTAAATGCAGCACTTTTTTTCTTTTTTTTCTTTTTTTCTTTTTCTTTTTTCTTTTTTTTTCTTTTTTCTTTTTTCTTTTTTCTTTTTTCTTTTTTCTTTTTTCTTTTTCCTTTTTTCTTTTCTTTTTTTTTTTTTTTTTCTTTTTTTTCCTTTTTCTTTTTTTATTTTCATATGCATTTTCTTGGTAGGTATATGTCTGAGTATGCCAGTTTCCGTCTATTCACACTGTAGTTTTCTCGCTATGCTACATTGATCTACCTAAGAGGCAATCACATCCTTATTTTTAGAAGCATGCCATTGCAGATTTGCACAAAGACCAATCTTCCTTTTGTAAGAAAGGAGTGTGCAAGAGACATATTTCAAAGGATCAGCATTTGCAAATATTGCAGTGACTTTGTAGATGAGAATAAAATGTCAGTCACTCTGGCAGTGAGGGATTCAGCCAAAATATTTCGGAAGCTTTAAAAGAACATCAGACCTTACCATAGCTGCATTTTAAAAGCTGCATCTTCATTGCTTCAAAATCCATCTCCACTGGATTTTGCCTTCGTGAATGTGGGTGTGTCCACTGAGCACAGTTGCTTTTAACAGGAGATAATCTGCTCCTGGATGGTTGGGACATGCACAAACATTATATGCAAAAGTGCTAGCTATTTCTTAAACGTAATTAAATGATCTCTTTCTCTAGGCAACTTCTGTCTCATGTATTTATTATGCTACAAGGCGTTTTAAGCAGCAGAAAGTCCTAGGTAGCTTATTTTACATTCAATTATATAAATAGGTGGATTTGCTTGTGTATACATACATTTGAATACACAGGCAAACTCATCTTTAAGGTCTTTTCCAACCTGAGTGATTCTATGATTCTGTGATTCTATAGTTGCAGCCTTGTTTAAGTGGTAAAAACAAAACACAAATGAAGCAAAAATTACAAAATTGTTGCAAGAGATATGGAGTGAAGGCAGGCTTGTTTTACAGGGATTTGTCTCATCTTCCTACACCTCCTTGCTTTAGTAACTGCCATTCCTGTCATGCCCCGTGTCAACTGTTTTCATTAAGAACCTGCTCTATTGCTCACTCTGCTTTCTTACTTCTCACCTGCTCCAGATTTGGTTTATTCTGTGACTAACTAAAGCTATGAATGGCCTGCCCAGACTCCTTGGCTATCCAGCCACCACACAGAAAGCATAACAGTGGAGCCTCTTGGTGAAAATATCTGTCAGGTTGCTACCCTTTACACCGCTGTTATAATTTTTATAAAGCATATGAGTACTCTCCAGTTGGTGTTCCTGCACCTAGCTAAATCTGTGGGCCAAAAGTTTTCAGAAGAGGACTGACAAGCCAATCCCATCATTTTTTTGTTCCTTAGAAGCCAGGCATTCAGTCAAGTGTTTGACGCTTCAGCCCTGCTACTCTAGAAATATCCTTGCTCAGTGGATAAGAATGGGCAGATCTGTTGAAGACATATTGCTAAATTCATGTAATGTTTAGGGTAAATTTGAAAGATTATGGCTTGGAGTCTTGCATTAAAAAGTATTTAATCATGTGTTATCTCTCCCCACATAGATAGTTAACAAATATATATATTATATATATATATATAATAGTTGTTAATTCTGAAAGAGAACTATCCTCAGTCCTAGGTGTGGTTGTGAAATGCCTTCTTGTCAGTATAAAATAACAATATTGTACCAGGTCAAAAACTTGTGAATAACAAAGATTCTGCTGCTCTATTGCTCTCTGAATCTGAAGTTCTTCAGAAATAATACAAGGCGTATTTTAGCTTTCATAGGAAAAAAAAAAAACCCAAACAACAGAACATTGATAATAACTACGTGTATCAACATAGTTACTCCAACTCCTTCAGTGTCAACCCTTCAGCTACTTCACTCTTTGCTTCTGCCTTGACTTCTGTCCTGTTGGAGAAAATACAAAGTTTTCACTTAACTGGGATACATTTTTCCCTCTCCACTCTCTCTTTGCCAGACATTGAAATAAAAGTAATTGTCAATGCTTGACACAAAGAAGCAGAAGATAAAAAAGACAATTTAAATGGAAAGTGGAGCTCTTAAATCACTTTCAAAGGTACTCAAATTTCCTTTCTGAAATTATTTCAAGCCGTATGGGAAAAAGACTGGAAACCTAGTAGGGTTGATTGTATGTGCTAGCAATATATGATTTAAGAATATTTCTGAGTTTTACAATGAAAAAAGTACTATGGTCCTAATCAATGTCTGTTCAAGCATCTCTGTTCTGTCAGAGGCAGTTTGTAATTCATCATTTTTACCTTTCAATTTAATAGTATTTTATCTACATATTTATATAAATATGTAAATGTTTAAATATACATATAAGTAGGCATTTTTAAAGACCTCTGTCTATCTTATGTTTGAGTTGGTATTGTATACTACACAAAGTTGCACTGCAATACATTAAAAGATTAAGGAAATTATATCATAGTGGGAAAACAAAAGCATTTTAAATAGATTTTCTTGAAAAGCATTTGAAGCTATGATCAGAGAACCGAGACATTTCTTTGCCTTTCAGTTTATCACATAATATTAACAAATTGGATCTTATTTTTGCACTCACATAGTTATAGTCATTTGCCTAAGTGAAATATGAGAGCTGAATACAGTAAGTAAGTCAGAAGATGACATTTTGTACTGAGTAATACAAAATTATGATATGAGGTACGGTGAAACAATGTGCTGGGGGTCTGTACCTTTTTTCAGTGTAAAGTTTCCCTTTCCAACTATATTTAGCATTTCAGCTACGGGTCCAGCTTTGTCTTTTATTCCTTTTCACAGACCTACTTACCTAACAATGAGTTCCATGAAATCTTGAGAGTTCAACCACATGTGAAGAACACCATGACCAGGACCTATATATAAAATGTAGGTGTAAAAAAATGATCTTTAAAGCCGGCCCTAAAAATGATGAGAGACCTCTTGGGAAATATATGCAGTGAAGCACTGTGTAATATAATGAAGAACAGAGAGATGTGAAAAGAGATGAATCCTGTTCATAATTCATAAGACAAAATCTAAATTGAAAGACCTTAAAACTGCACCAGTGTTTGAGGCAGAAATGTTGAGCATCGTCATCTAACCAGTGGACATTAGACAACATCAGACTGACATCGAGATATCAGAAAGCAACAATGCCACCGAATGCAGAAATAATTTTTGACTTGATTCTTCTGTTTGTGAAACAAAACTGGTATTCCTAACTAAAATCATTTTGTTTCACAGACAGGTATGTCTGTAGGCATGAGATCAGATACTGATGCCTATGTTTTAGTATGCACACAGGAAAGCACTGAGAAATTCGAGATGTGAGTTACTGTGAAGTGTAGCTAGAGTGACTACTTTTAGACAATTTCTAGCTGCAATTTGTAAATAACATTTTACTTTCATGTCTTGCACAAGGGGGTGGTGACTAATAAGACATTTAAGAAGAAATAGTGGAATAGTTCCTTCTTTCTTCCTTCATTTTTTTTACCCTCTTCTCTTAGGGTGGCTAAAGAAAGCTTCTCATTGGTAGAGAAACTGGGGAATGGTGAGATAAAGTTTCTTATCCTTGGTTGCACAGCAATTAAACATCAAGAGCAAGAAACGGGAATCTACAGAGCTGATCAGAATATGGCATTTTCCTTCCTGTGAGGAATTCTGAGCTCTTGGAAAAAAATCTCCTGCCTGTCCAAGAGAACTCTATTTCAGCAGAAACAAGACTGAATTTTTTCAGCAAACCAGCTAACATCTGGAAGATTTTTCAACTGCTGTGGAGCAGAATTAGTATGAACACTTTGGGCAGTCTGCCATAGCCTCTGAATGCTGTGGTTCTCTCTGGCTGTCTGACTGGGGAGGAAAAGATAGTTCTCATCTCTCTCCCCACTCTGACTTCTGTTCTGTGGTTCCTGGCTTGGAAGATATTTGTCCATTATTTTGATTGTTTCCTGTGGGGAAATTATTCAGAAAGGTATTTCATGGCCAGCTTTAGCCAGTTCGTGCAGCTCCTAAAACAGCCCCTTATGCAGAAGTCAGTCTGAGAGATATTTGGTCTGCTGACTGCACAGGTTTGTACAGAGCCTACTATGTTTTTTTTTCTTTCTTTTTTCTTTTTTTTCCCCTTTTGCTGCCTACTGGGCCCTAACACATATTTCTTTTCTGATAAGATATGGCCTGTGGATCAGATTCCCCTTGTGACTGACATTGTACCGTGATGTAGGAAAGATGGAATCTCTGCTCAAAGAGGTTATTTTCATCCCCCAGTTTTGCCAAATTTAAACAAGAGCAGCATTTTTTTTAACGACATTTAATAGACCCTGTAAGGAGTAAGGCAGGACCATCCTTGCATCAGTGTTATTCTTCTGCATGGACATGAAAAAGCCGTTTGTGCCCTTCTGCTCCAATACTGCTACAGAGCTCATTAAATCTCCTTCTTGCAAGGAAGGCCTGAGGGTTATTAATTACTCAGTTTTTCCATGTATAAAATGGGCAGAAAGCTACTAATCTGTTGACAAGTCTGCAGGAAGCTGTCCAACTGTGAAATGATACTGAAAATTTCATTTTCCTCAGAGATATTGTCATCTCCTCTTTTTTTTTTTTTTTTTTTTATTTTCTTTTTAATTTCTAAATATGTTAGGAAGGCACTTCTCATTACCATGGAGACTAATATTTTACTGCAAAGATTGTAATTGCAAGCAAGATTCAAGGTTGCAAGCACATTTTCCAGAAATCAGGTCAATTGATGAAGTACCTGCGCTCACTCTCGACTGCTGCAGTGCACATCACTTTTATTCTGAGTCTTATTTACATTCCAAGCCCCAGGGCTCAGCTGCCAGCAAATCAATTGTGGAATTGTTGGGCTGTGATAGATTCTGCAACAGGATAATAAAGGGAAAATAACTTCACTGAAGGGTAAACTTGCTTGCATCTACCCCAGGGTATGGCAGAATAGCAACATGTATGCAAGCAGTGACAGCAGAAGAGTTGATGCCCCATAGGATCATATGTTGGCTTACCCATAGCAAGTTGTTCTTGTAACTGCAGCAAAAGATGGTTCAGCACACTGCAAATCAAGATCTGCCTAATAATAAGCATCACTTGAAATCATTCAGTTAGATTAACTGCAGAAGAAAGAGAAAAAAATGTTACTACCATTCTTTCATACTCTTTTTTTTTTAAACATCAAAGGTTGTTTAATTAATATTTAAAAAAAGAAAGGCAAAAAGACAAAAAGAAGAAAAAGAAAGAACTTCAGTTTGCAGGCTAGAAGTAAAAATATGAAAAAATGTACTCTAATCCCACTCCCTGAGGCAAATATAAAGAGATATTCAACAAGTTTGTCCCTTTGAACCTGCTGTAGAAACCTTCAGGCACAATACATAGACATAAGAGATTCCTTGACGGCATCTATTCATTTCTTTTGTATTTACTCCCTTCCAAGCAGGTAAAAAATGTGAAGGAAATTTCTCACAGATGCAGTGGCCTCCATGCTCCACCATAGTCGAGGCATTAGTTGTTTTTAAGAGAGATGTATGTAGCTTTAAAGGACCCTTGACAATCAATGTGCATTTTAAGCATATATATGCTTTTTCTTTATCTTCTGAAGTCTCATTTCTGAGAGGTGCCAAGTGCTTTATTGTCTGTTGACTGCATTGATAAAAACTGTATAAAAGAAAATCAACATTTCAGTAAGAAAGATCAGCATTGTAGCCTTTGCTAGTATCTACAGACATTCATGTTATCTTCTAAAGTGTTTTTTTTTTTCCCCAAATGCAGTGGGTTTTAAACCATTTTCCAAGGTATCAGCTGTCTGTATGAAAGTTGGCTGCATTTCACAGGATCAAGCCTAGGTAATGCCATGTCCCTGAGCTCAAATGTAAACTGTCTGGTGTGTCAAAAGGATGCAATCCTAGACTTCTTGGCTAAATTATCGCTTGGTATAACACAATAGAGAGGATATAAAATATGGCTGTGTAACATTAATGAATAAACACTTCTGAAGGAGCAAATTAACCTGAAAGGAGTTTAAAAGGCTATCATGATGCTCACTAACAATGAAAATAAATTCAGAGAAAGTGCTTGATTAATAAAAGACTGCTAAACCTCTTTGAAATATACAAAAAATGTTAACATAGTTGTTCAGCTTTATGATTCTTTTTAAATTCTGGATTTAGTGAGAACTGATAATGGCAATCCAAATTCAGTCTATACAATTTTAAAATATATACATAGTAATATATGTATGTATTTTATTAGGATATCGTATCTGAAATACTAGGCAGTAATCAACAAATTATATACTGAAAAAAAATAAGTGACATGCCCTCTATTTAGCGGAATGGAAAGATGGAAAGGGAAAAAGTAGAAGGTAAGAATTAAAAATTAAGACCCAAGGCACTAATTACAACAGGCAATAATTCCAATTATATTATGCCAGGATGTTCTATAATATGAATTTTTAAATATTTACTTTAGTGTGGTTACGGGTCTACAAACATTTAGCAAAAGATTAATAGCTCTCAACTGCAATAATAATAACTTTTTTTTTTTTTTTTTGTGGATGTCACTGATGCTCATGCCATTGTTTTTACAATTCCTATATAAACTATTATTTTGTGTTCAGGTTCACCAAATCTTGCTTTGGAATGGTGCATCATAATCGGTATCAAATCCTTTAAGTATTAAACTAAAGTCTGTTCATACAAGGTAAAATTTGTTTAAAATATTTATCCATCTTGAAAATTAAAGCAAGAAACTTTGAGAAAAAAATAAAGCTGAAATTATATTTAGGAGATTGTATGACAAGATTATCCTTGATAATATATAGAAAAAGATTGCTAAGGACGTAGAAGTCAAAACATATTGATACAGTTATACCAGTATTTTCCCATGCTGCTGTACACTCAATAATGTTGAAAAAGGGATTTCCTTTTCTTGGGCAATGAACCTGGCAACATTTGCACGGATTAACTTTGCACAGCATTACATCAACCAAAAGATAAGCAATAAACTCCCCAATCTCAGCTTGGTTTTTATCAGTACAGCATTACCCCTTGAAAATTATGATCTTGATTGTATAACGAGAAATGAAAAAAGAAGCATGTAGGAAAGGTTTTCATAGTGCCTAAATCCTTTCCCTCTATAATCCCCTGTATGTCTTCCCTGGCTACAAGTAGAGGCTAAAGGAACTACATTTATTAGGCTTCTAGAATTAAGTGCCAGTTAGTCATTCTAGGCTCTTCCCAAGGCTCCCACTGTCACCTCACACAGGTTTTGATTCAAGGGAAATCTAGAGCATCCAAACCTGCCTATGTCTTTAGGTGTCTTTAGGTACACCAACTTCATCTTTGTTGAAGATTCTCAGGTTTTGGAAGCAGAAGACCTTGCTTCTGTCTGTTAAAAACTGTAGTGGATTATATATTACTGCCTTTTTTTTTTTTTTTTTTTTTTTTTTTTTTTTCCTTCATTTCTTTTTGTTCCCATACAACCCAGGGTGTAATTTCTGTTAATTAATTCAGTATTATTTTATAGTGCGTGTTGCTAGCAATTAAGTCATAAGTTAGCAAGAAAAGTATTCTCCTATGAGGTCTCTAAGGGCCACTTAAGCTGGTGATGGTATGTACTCACTGGAGAAGGACTATCAAGGTCAATTGGAATACTTGAGTAAATCCTTATCAGTAGCAATGGGGATGAGTAAGGAACCCGCGCTTACATTTGGGAGATTTAAGCAGTATTTAAATATACTATTTAAATGCAGACTTACCATCTTTCTTTTATCCCTTAAAGTTAATTATCTCTCTGATGTGAGTATACCATAAAGAAGGGTGAGAATTACCATTTTTTTTATAAGCTCATTGCAATAAGGTTTGTATGAAAACATCTCTTGGATTTTATGCTTAGGAACTGCAGGAAGGATAAAACAACTGATGATGAAAACAATGTTCCAGTTTCTGAATCCAGCTTGCTATTTTCTGCATTAGGTTTATTGTTCTGACTCAGCCTCATGTCAGTCAAGCAAAATCCCAGATCAGTAAAGATTATACACATTAAAAAAGAAACAACAACAACAACAAACAAAAAATTCCAAAACAATGGAAAATACAGAAATCAGAATTTGAAATTTGTTGGTATAAAGATATATTTATGCACTACACGAACAGGGTAATCCTTACCTGCAACTCATCCACAAAGCTGAGAAGGGGAGAGGGCAGAGCTTATCAGAGTGGAACAGTACTCCAGGTGTGTAATTTACAGCAAGCAGTTCAGAGTGCTAAATAGGAAAAGCAGGTGACAGCAGATGAAGTTTAAATATGTATGCACATTTATATAGACATATTTATACAAATACTTGCACATAGATATATACGTATGTTTGTGTATACATATGTTTGTATATCTATGTACTTAAAGGAGTGAAGAACTGTAATGAATGCTCAAACTATGATCTCTAGAAACGTCTTGAAGAGGAATAAAAGCAGTGTTCTGATAAGTAAATTATGTTTGAACATTGGCCTTGTTTCTTTCTGCTGTAGTCATGTAACGTATTGCAGTTTACGTCGCTTTGATTTTTAGACATTGGAGATGTTAAGCTTGTTCTTCCTTGCAGGAGTGTAAATTCTGTGGATCTTTCAGTACTCAATGTCCATCACACCACTGACTGTGATTTAGGGAGGACAGGATTTGATACAGGCGATTTCTTCTGTCTTGCCAGACCCAGCTGAAAATACAACAGAATAGAAACAGTTCTTTTACGTGTAACAGGATAGTGGCTGTCAGAAGGTTAAAATCAGTTTTGTAGTAAATGTAGTTGTAAGACTGCATTCATTTTTGTTCTGTCTTGCTAATTTTCAGTTCAGTGCAAGTCTTGAAGGGCTGTGGGGGAACCATGTATAAGTGTACAAAAAGCCAGGAGTTCTGAAGCAAATTTGAGTAAAGCATCATGAGTTGGCTTCTCTCTTTCTCTATTCCCAGCTTCCCTATCTCTACACACACACACATATATATATGTTTGGTGTATACATGACATACTATAAAATAAAAGGCAAAGTTGAAGCAAATCCTGCTCTGTCTGAAAACAGATGAATGCATATGCTCCTATGGGATTTCAGTAGGTCCATGTTTTCAAAGACAGCCTCATAAACTAAATACAGATTGAAGAGATGTCACATTTAGCAGCATATCTAAGATGAATATATGTCACAGATATTGGCATAATTGAACCAGCTAACAGTGACTCTATTTTTGACAAATGCATTTAACTATAATACATATGCAGAGTATTTCTGTGGCTTCTCCCAGAAGATAGCCCAGTAATTCATAGGGATAAACAAAATGTCCAGCCACCCACTAGGTGGTGGCAAGGAGCACAGTCAGGTAAAGTTGTATTTACAGCTGTGTTTGTACTATCTTTTGAGTTGAAGTGCCTGCCATGTCCTTCACACTGATCTGTGTTGCTTTTCATCAGTTCTCTTCAATAGTGCTGCTTCAGAGCCGTCACAGGCAAATCATCAAACCCATCTGCAATGAGATCAGACTAATTCTTTGCTAGAAGATACCATGCATGGAGCACCTGGAACACCAGATTCCTCATTTGCTGCCATAAGGGTGGTTATATTAAGCAAGAAACAAGCAATCAGTGTCTGACTTCTAATGATGTAATGCTGAACAATAAGGCAATTTACCATCCATATAGGCTGTTACTAAAACAAGACAGCTACCACAAAATGGATTTTGATATTCTGTATGAGCTCAATACACATCTGCTGCAAAAGTCTGATCTGTGTATCCTACGAAGGGGTTTCATTGCCTTGGTGTGGATATGGCTGCAGAACTGTTAGGAGGTCATACCAGTTTAACAGCAGAATTTTATTTGCTCTTGAAAATAGAACAGGGATTCCTCCAAAATGGTGTGGGGATCATAAATAGTAAAACTGCATATAAAAGCTGCCCTGGAGGCAGGGTCTCCTATTGCATTTGGTGCAACCGCTGGCAGTGGCTGAATGCAAGCAAAGTCAGTTTTATTTCAATAAAGAAAAATACAAACATTCATGGAAGTTTTGTTTGATACAATGTACAGGTAGAATAAAACACATGGTGTACCACACTTTGTCTTCTGGATGAATGTTCAAATACGTTTATCTTGATGACTCTCAAGCATATATCATGATGCTAAGCAAGTCATACTGCTAAATGTTTTTAAGCTTACAGAGGAGATTAAGCTGCTAGTTTGTGGTTGCCCTCTTTAAAGTTTGGTCTTGATTTAGAGCTGGAACTCTGTGTCACAATCATTTGCTTAACAAAACTCCTAAAAAGGCTAGGAATTTTCTCTTTGCTGTGTGAACACTGCTGGGGCTTAGCATTTCCAAGAGCCTTTTGTTTCCAAGACCACATCTAAATATGTCTATGTGGTTTGTTGAGGACAAAACAGTGACTTTAAGGTAAATGTTCAAAACTGAGTTTGTGAGTCATGCAAACTGTTCTGTCAGTGTGAGCTTAGATGTACGTGCCATTCAGATCATTCAGAAGGCTACATTTTTCGAACATTTGCTTAATAAGCATACCTGAGCAGAGCATATGTGTTTTGAAAAGGGCCACGTGGAATTAGGAAGCTATTGCATGTACAGGAAATGGATGGGAGACAGAATACACCATGCTCAGAAGTGTTCTCCTTACACGACATTACAGACATAACAGTTGTTTTGTTTAACCACCACACAAACTCTTTGTCTGACAGACAGCTGTCTGATATTGCTTTCATTCTTGTTCTCAAGCTCAAGAGACAGACTCTAGACAGACTGTGTAGAGTGAGTTCCTCTTTTAATGTGCCTTACCTTAGCAAAGACTCTCCCTTGGGAAGTTGCTTCTTAAAAATGTTCTCCTGCTCACTTCATAGTTTACCATTTCCCAAGGCAAGCAGTGTCATTCTGGAAATAATGGTAGATACATATTTGTAGAACTGAAAAATCTTGTAGTGCACAAAGCATCCAGTTCATTCCTTCTCCTTTCTGACAGAATTGCTCCTGAAGATATGGAGTAGAGTTTTGGATGGCATTTATATCGCCCCTTCCAAGTTGGCAATCAGATAACAGACAGCAGTAAATTTCCTTCACTTGAAATGGGGTTCAATCAAACTGAATGTACACCTCTCTTTATTTACAACTAAACTACTCATTCCAGACAAGTGGGAGAAAAATAGACATGTCTAGATCCCAAACTGCAGGACTTATTTTAGAGACGCATATTAATAGCTGCTGAATCCTAACCTGACAGTGTCTGTTGGTCTCCTTAGACACTAGGAATCACACATCAGTTCTCAGGAATGCAATCTTCCTAGACAAAGAGTTTCAGGAGCCATCTTCCAGCACAAACTTCTCAGTGTAATGGAGTAACTTAGTATTAATACTTAAAATCTTAAATACACAGTGCAAGGATTAATGCAATACAGATAGCACATTAAGAATTCATATCTTCAGTAATATGAGGTGCTGTAATTATGACAATAATAACATAGAAAACAAGTAAAAAGGAGAGGAAAAAGTATTCAGAATGTATATTTATTCAGCTTATTACTATTAGTTCACTAACCTACTGAAGAAGAATTAGTTAACTTTTCAGAGCTTAAAGATAAAAAATTTACAGAAGGATTTGGAAGAGTAGGGATAGGAAAGACAGTATGAATACTGATTCAGTAACAGTGAAATACTGCTGTAGAACATTATTCTTTTAATATTTTAATTGATAAAAATCAGTTTTATATACAATATTAAATTGTCTTACGCTACAGAATGTAGATGCATGAACCTATCGATAATATAAAACAATCTCACTCTTACATGAGACAAGAGTTATATCTGTGAATGAGTTTTCCTCTCTACTTTTGCTCATAGGAGGCCTCGACACATTGAGCATATAAGCATTCTTACCACCAGTGTTTTTTGGTCATCTAATTTCCTTTATGTCATTTTTACACATGCATAGTTAAAATGCTGCTTGTATTTTATAACATGTAGCATTTGAGGTGTTAGGGTTTGATGCATGTATTACATTTATTGATGGGTTTACAGAAGTCTCCAAAGACTGCACTTCATACCTGCTGTCTGTTTCTGAAGTGCTTCTGGATCAAAGTAGAGACCCAAAGCCCCCAGGACCATTGGGAGTGACCGAACAGGGAAAATTATTCCAAAGATCTCCACATCTAAATGAGATTCACAGTTCGATCTCATCTCTCATTTTAGCACCAGTTGCATACACGATCTTGGACATTTACTTTTCATATCTTCATATGAACTCCTGTGGATAATTTCATCAATCTTATCCTTCCACTCCAGCAATGTTCCAAGATCCATTGGCTTCAGCAGGAGATTTTCAACCATCTTTCAATTGAGATTTGAATCAGAACCTCAGTGAATATGAATCAAATACAGAGGAGAACTGTTTCTTAGGACATTTTCTGTCATGATTCTCCATTTACAATTACATTTCATAATGATAGCCTCTTCAGCTTTTCTCTCAGCAATTACTTTAGATCAGCTGAAAAACCTGTTTTTGTTGTTAGTAAAAACACATTTAAGATTTAAGACATATTTCTGCAATCTAGACCGCTGTTCCCAGTTGAAAAGTATGAATTATGCATGCTTCTTGTCTGCTTAGAATATGAAAAAAACACCCTACTATAGTCTTGTATTAATGATTCTAATGTTATGCTAAATGTTCACAGTTTATTATTCCAATAAATATGGCAATCTAGTGATATTTACACATTCATAATGGGTTGTTAATAATGATACAATATGCTTCTATTTGATATTAATAAAGTCAATTTGAAAGTAATTTACTAAGCAGCAGAGAGATGCTTTAGTGTGTTGTTTTGCAAAGAGTCTTCATATCAAAGAGTCTGGAAGAGAAGATTGCGCATTGCTCAGGGGTCATGTACTATTCAGTACATGCTTACCTGTGCTTATTGCCTGTACTGGTTATTTTAATTTTTATTCTAAAGACACACAACTGAGGAGTTATATATGAATGGTACATCCTTTCAAAGCTTAGTTAGTAATGAAATTCTTGCATTCCAAACTTATGGCATTGGTTGGGTTTAGTTTTTAAAATACCCAACACCTAAGTGGAAGATGGAAAAGTAAGGGCAAAGACAGGACGATTAGTATATACTAGGAAGATTATATATTAAATGATTCATAGTTATATAAAAAATAAACATTTAATACAAAAAAATTAAGAAGTTCAGAATGAATACATAGAAAATAAAATAATTTGCAGATCAAAGTAAAATACAGAAGGTTATTTTACTCAGGGTGAAAGTACTGAACAACAACACGCTTAGTGATCTAGTGATCAGCAGTATGCAAGATCAATTTATAATGGAAAGAGTAATTTATGGCATAAAGGTAATGGAAAATTGAATAAAATGCAACATGTTTGGCCAAGGGAAATTTATACCAGAATGACTGGATTCATTTTTTGGATAAAAGATTTTATAAAGCAGAAATTTATGAAATTTCTAATTTATTTTGTTATGGATGGTGAGATTAATCTAACCAAAGGCATTTTTCTGCTCTCTGTTTCTCAGTCACCCCAGGCTCTCTTTTCGGCAGCGCCAAAAAATAGTTAATTTTAGGGTATGATTCATCCTGTCCTAAAGTCAATGTCTAAAACAGGTGAATAACACCTACAAATGCTTATTTCTCTCCATTGACTGTGAAGTTAGCCAGGGGTGAGTGGCTCAGCTGTAAATGACCACTAAAAAGATGCTGAAGTAAAATGAGAGTAATTCCACTGAGACAGACTAATTTTTGAATAAAGCATCTGAAATTATGTCCATAGGAAAGTGCTCATTAATCAGAGAGAGGTGCAAATTTTCAGGTAGTTAGGGAAAAGTTTAAAGTGAAGAAGACAATGGACAATGTTAAAAAAAGGTAATAGATTGAAAAAGACCTCTAAAAACATTCTTTATGGATTAGTCTTGAAGTGGATTTTAGTATTTTCTTTATCAGCTTCATCATGAGAGGTAGGATTGGAGCAATAATACCCAGTGTAGAACTAGGCAGAAGAGAATTTGGATGTCATACGGTAAAAATTAGATAACCTTAAGGAAAGAATAATGGGAACGAGATGGAACAATGAAGTATAAATATGACATTGAGGGAAGAACCTCAATTTTCAAAGAATATAAATGTCTACTTTAATAGAAGTGTTACAAAAAACCACCACAAACATGTTCAATTCCTGCTGGCCTGAAAAGCAAAAAATCCTTCCATTTTCAATTTAGCATGATTTATGATTTATATATTGTATACTAAAGTTAGTATTCTGTATATAAAAGTGATGCTAGTATGGTTGAACTGAACACTTAAGAACTCATCCACTGTCTGGGTATCTTTGTACAGCCTCAATAGTGCTTGGGCTGGAATTACAGTCTAAGTTCACTGAAGACTGTAGTCCTTCTAAATATTTTCTATCTATACCTAACATTTTAACAATCAGTATTACCATATTTAAGATCATCAGATAGAGGCAGCATGGAAAACCCTAATTTCTGTACAGTGACATAGTTGCTTGTGTGCCTGAGAGGTATGTATCCCAACCAGAGCTGAACTTTACCATCTGTGTTTTAGAAGATACTCTTCATTTCTGATGAGCAACAGAGAATGAAGGACTCAATGAGGTCAAACGTGTATGCTAGGAGTCCATCAGGAGAGTCACCTCTGGTCTTTGCTGAAGAAATAGGGGACCTAGATCTGGCCTTAAGTTTTGTTGCTATCTTTTTAATCATGATTGCTTCACTCCTGGAAGTCCTGAGAGGAACCCATCTGACTGTGATTCCCACTGAGCGACATTGCCACTTGGTCACTCCTCTCTTCTTGCTTGAAAAGTGGCCCACCTGTCGTAAGAAGAGAGAAGTTGAAGATTCCTTCTGCTAATAGGCAGTTTCAATTCTGCTGGTTGTGGGAAGAATGCAATTCAGGTGTTTTGTTCATCCAAATGTTAAAGTAACTAAACTATTCCTGAAGTTGGGCAACCCCTCTAGTGGCCATTTTTTAAACTGGCAAATGAATTACAGTCATCTGTTGAAATGCAGACTCTACAATACAGAAGTTGCTATCTGAATAGTTGTCTAGAAATTGTCTTCAGAAACAAAGAAGATGTGATCTGTTATGTTTCATATCAAGACAGATTCTTAAAAACAGCCAAATTAATCTTTCTGGGAAAGCGTATTTCTCTCCACTGGACATAACTGGACAATGTCACTAAGATGCAGATATCATAGATAAGATATTCCATGTATGTAACCTAGGTACATCAATGCAGAAGATATTCTTTGTCTCTGAATGGATTTCATATCAGACTATATTCCTGCATCCAGAGCATGAGCTCTGCAAAATTTCCCATTCCTTGTTTGGCTTTCCTCATTGTACAACTCAAACATTGCTCCACTTAGCGGAAAAGTAGTTGCAAAGCTCCTATAACCTACATTCCTTTTCCATTCACAGCATATGGACCACAGCATTTTGGAATCCACTTTTAAATTTTGTGGTTAGGCGATGGAGTGTTGAATGCTGCAGTGCTTAAAAGAAATGAGCTCTCAGGATGTCCCAGCACTTCTGAATTGCAGGGGTCCAATAACCAGAAGCTCAGTCCTGATGTGAGTCCAGCTAACAGCAAATAGTGAACACTGCAATACTCAGATGTGGCATCCTACTCTGCATGCTGCATAGAGGAAAAAGTGCAGACATCTGAATCTCAGCTCCTTTGTAAAACTCTCCTTCCTGGTATCAGAAGAGGTGAATCCTATTTTACTTCAGAAAGTGTTGACATGAAGCATCAGATTCAAGCTGATAAGCTAGAGTTCTGTGCCCCAGAAGTTAACTGAGAGGATGCTAACCTTTTCTTTTTCCATATCAGGCTCTGTTTTTTTAAACTGAACATTTTAGTACCCTATTCTTTTTCATAACCTTTTCAGTGTTGTAACTAGTTTTTTTTTCAATCAGTCACCTGCAGGCAATGATTCTGTTGTATGATGATTTATGAGTGTGAACAAAGAACAACTTTCTTCATAAGGCTTGGATTTCAGAGAATTGCAAAGGCAGATTGTAACCCAAGAAGTGAGCTTACAGATGATGGTGGCTCTGGTGTTTGAAATAAAACAAAACCAAACAATACTTCAATAGATTTAAAAGCAAATGCAATAAAATCAACATGGGGAGGATGATCATTTATGTGGTTTTCTGACTGATGATTCATGCTCATCTCTGTTGGGTACATATACTGGATATGAATTTAGAATACCCCAAGCTATTTTCCTGGTTTTTCTCACTTCTCATCTGTATCACCAAACATCCCTACTGTATGTTTTGGTTGTGAGGAGGAGGGGATTCTGTAGCTCTGTGTGAATGCCTTGGATGGTGGCCAGCTATCATTCTGAGAGTCTGAATATATTATTATATTTAACGACCTTTTTAATTTAAATTTAAAGTTTCTTTAACTCTGCATAACTCCTGACATTGTTTCACCAGAATTTAGAGATGCTAACCATTCTTTTTGTCATGTTACAATACACGTCCAGTTAAATTCCTTCTGTTTTTCTTTCCTCCATTGCCATTTGCCATTTTCTTTCCTTCTCACAGCTCATTAGCTTTTCATCAAAGCTTAGGAAAAATTTTTGACATGCTTTGTTTCTCCTATCAGGCCTTTTGCAAAACCAGCAAGTCCCATGGATTCTGAAAATTTGAGCTCTTTCCAGGACTCCAGACAAAAGCACTGGAGAAGGTCATTGGAACCTCATTTTTCATTTTACACTACTACACTGACCAGAACTGCTCTGCTGTCACCTTTTCTGTGGTAGTTGCTATAAATTGCTCTAAGCTATAGGCCTCAAGTTGGAAGAGGGAGCTGAACTTTGAGAAGAAGGTGAAGTAAGGAGCAGACTGTTGTTATCATCAACTGCAGGGGAAGGCAGGCTGTTCCTGGCTGTGGGCAGCAGATGCTCATGAAATAACTACCAAAATGGTGTTTGTGGAAACTGTACATGTGTTACTTGGCACTAGAGTATTAGGAAAGCCAGTAGGTTGCCCACTTTTTGCTCAATGCAGTGACAAGTGAAACAGTGGGAGGTGAGATTGTGCCATCCTAAAGTCCAGTGGAGAATAATCATCGAGGAGCGATTTCCCAGATCTGCCAATTGTGCATCCTGTGTGTAGCCAAATGGAAATTATTCCAAGCTGGTGTGGCGTATATATGGTGAAAGTTAAGAAGTATTAAAGTATTGGTATAAATATTAGAGTTACCAGGTGTCCTCTGATACAGAAGAGTGCTTACCCTGATGGGAATTTAATGACTTTTTTTTTGCCCTTTCCTAGGCTGGTTGTACAACTTCTTGCTCTTAACCACACTTGACAATCACAACCACGTTTTATCTGAGTAGCTGTGAAATCTCCCTGGCTCTGTTCTTTTATTCACGCATGGTGAGTCAGAATAAAAAGCTGTAACTTGTTTAAGATCATCTTCTATCAAAATGCTTTTAAAGTGTACTTAGAAGAAAAAGGTTCCATTTGGCTTCACTTTTTTAATACCATTATTATAGCTGAAACTGGAATAAAAACAAATCTGTTAGGCTGTAATATTTGAAATGCTAATAAAAGCTAGAAAACGCAAAACTAGAATTTTATGCCCAGAGTGAATGCAGCAGTGGCTAATCTCACAGGCATTGGCAATAACAGATCTGGGGATTTACCTAGTCTTCTAGAGTAATAGTTTTCAGTGAATGAACTAAATTCAATCAAATTTGAGATCTCCAGCTTGCTTTGTTCACATCAAAGAGGGCCTTCTGAATTCCGAGTGAGTTGATTGGGAATTATTCATCCACGTTCTTCCTTCTATTTCTGTAACATAAATGTCTGTAGCCTTGTCAGGGCACTGGACAATTTTCTTTTTACTCAGTAGTCAGCTTGGACTTCAGTCAGAGAATTTTACCTTGATTTTTGTAGCATCGTCTTTGTAACATTTGGCCAGTGGTAATGATTATAAGAACAATGATATAAAAAAAAATGTTCTCTTAAGAAAGCCAATTCTTGCCTGAAAAATCACAACCATCCTGAAGCTGCATTAGGAGGTTCTTTCTAAAACATTCCTCACATTTCTTTCAACTACGTATGATTGTCCAAGAAATCTGTCACTAGTAAAAATATCTGAATGCTCCCCTGGAATCACAGAATCACAGAATCATAGGGGTTGGAAGGGACCTCCAGAAAATAGAGACATTTCCATTTAAACATAAGAAAACACAAGAATAACTTGCCAAGGAAGGTTATGGAGTCTCCACTCTTGTAGACATTCAAAATCTGATGACACACTGCTGAGCAACCTGTCCTAATTGACCCTGCTCTTAGGAGCATTGGACTAGATGATGTCCAGAGGCCTCTTCCAACCTCAAAAATTCTGTGGTTCTGTTAGCAAGGAGAATAAAAATTGTCACATGCTTACAGTTGCTTTTGCTCCTGGTCAAAAGAAGGATGAGAGAATAGTAAAATTAGGTAATGGTTTATCTTGACTGAAAGATGGTGGAAGTGCTGTAGGCTGTAGAGCTTCTACAGCTGCCATGTATCATGACTTCTTATTCCACCAGTGCCATCTACTGTATATGAACTAGAAACAAACACCTCAGGAAAAATGATAATTTGCAGAAGTATGGCTTTTGCATATTTACTAAATCATTGTATTCTGACTGGAGGAATTGCAAAGAACAGATGCTAACTGATACAGCAGCACACACCCTACTGAGAGAATAATGTGGCTGTCCTTGCTCTACTTGCAAAAATACATTTAAATTTAAAATGCCCTTGCATTTCTTCATTTCTGTATTATAACCAACATTCATTTAACTGAATGATCCAATAGAAAAATTGGCATTAGTTTTTACCCAAATTTCCTGAGGGCTTCAGAACAATAGACACTTTGGCTGCACCTATTGGCATTTACTGCACAACAGGGATATGTTCCTCCCATTCTTCTACACTGAGGAGGAAGAATATTATCACTTACATATCTCATTGTTACTTCCACTACAATTGCTCTCTTGTGGTACAACTCAGAAATGAAGCATTTTTCATTAATGTAATTTACCATGGAAACTCACACTTCTGCTTCGTCTATTCGTAGTATACGGGACTTTATTCTCAGATATCACTAGGTTTCCTAGCACTACATTCTTCTTTCATGCTCTTGGCTGCACATATAGATAAAGCAATAGCACTCGTATGTGTGCTCTTTGTATAGATACATGTTCAAACGCACACATGTCCATACACATCAACATGCACATCAACATGAAGAATATAGACAGGGGCAGCTTGTGCTAGATTGGTCCCACACCACAGGACCTCTCTAGAACTTATCTGCCTCACCGTACCCTCCTCCTTGTGTGGGAAACTCATAGGGACCTTGAAGGCACCTGCTATGCCATGCAAGGCTCAGCAGAGTTTTCTCTTTGCAGCCTGGCATAAATCTGCTGAAGAGTGCAGTGAGAGGGCATTACTTAGAAGAACTGTATTTTTGCAGAGAAATGCAATTTATGTTTGATGTAAAGTATTTGTGAAACCGTTATTCTTTCTGAAATATTGAATAGTTTGGTCCTGATGTTTTCAAAGTACCACTTCTATGCTGCTTATTCCAAAACCACATTTCACTAATGCATAAAATAAAATTTATTTTGACTAATAGTAATAACCTTACAAATATGCTGAAGAATAAAAGGAAATAAAACACTTTGTTTGAAGTTGATGGATATATATATTTATCCTGGGTGCTTTTTTCACTTGCTCTGATTCATCTCAGCTAACAATAGGATGAGAGATAATGGCCTCAAGTTGCAGCAGTGAAGGTTCAGGTTGGACATTAGGAAAAATTTCTTCTCAGAAAGAGTGGTTAGACAGTGGAAGAGGCTGCCCAGGGAGGTCGTGGAGTCACCACTCCTGGTGGTGTTTAAGGAAAGTGTAGGTGTAGCATTTAGGAATGTGGTTTTTAGTGGGCATAGTGGTGATGGTTTGACAGTTAGACTAGATATTCTTTTGCAACCTTAGTTGTTCTGTCATTTCAGTGTGGGAAATTAGAATATAATGCTATGAATGGGCATTAAAATAATTTTCTTTATGTTTCTTTTTTTAAAATGCACAAATGTCAAGCTCTATTATTGGATTATTTATTTATTTCTGCATTTTGTTAAGTATAAGAATAGGGCTTATTTTTGAGTTTGACCTGGATAAGGCTTGGTAAATATTAACCTAAACTGATTTAACCTTAGCTTTAACTGTGTTGTGGTTTGCACATGGGGTAGTTTAGATGATTTAATCCTATCAGATTTCATCAATTATATTTTATGTTAGGCATACTAACATAAATATCTTATACTAATTTTTTTTTTTTTTTTTTTTTTTTCCATCTACACTGGGGAAAAAGATTAAATTTAGTCAGTTACCTAGATAATGGTTCTTGGGCTACCTGTTCGCAAGACACAGAAAGTCAGTGATACTGTTGGGAATTTAAACGTGGAGTTCAGTGCAGCGGTTTAATGGCAAATGCATACTTTCAGTATAACAATAGATATCAGATGTTAACTCACTTTCAACTAAAATAGTTATAAGAGGCCATCAGTGATATATTTCACCAGCTAATGGATAGCAGCCAGTCTCTGAGTGATTTTTTTACATTTGTCTTTGCAGGTTGCAGATAAAGTTGTCCAGTGTGTAGATGGAGAACTGAAAAATGATCTTGCACCCTTCACCCATTTCACAGGAAGCACAGCCATCTTTAAAAGCCCCAGTGGCTATCTCTGTAAAACACCCCTATCTTCTTTCCTACATTCACAGTATTGTAAATTTCATCCACATCTACAGTACTTTACAATCACCCGTAAAAGAAGCATTTATGAGAATTATAACAAAATGACAATTTATGACAATAAAGAAGGTCTTAAAAATATTACACATCCATAATCTGACGCAGCAGACTCTTTGAAATGTAGCTCAGAAGGATGAATATCGCATGTATCTCTGTGACTAGTTGACATTGAAAGCCAGAATTTACAACTTCAAATGAAGGTCTGCTGAAATACTCAATTACTGGCTGTTTATGCTGATCAGGAAAAATGCTTATTATAAAACTTCTAAAATAAAGAGTTTGTGGACAATTGTATGTAACATTATTTGTTTCAATATTTTAGTCAGTTGAATTGCAAATGTCAGGTCTATTCAGGACTATGTAAGGAGCATTATTTCTCTCCATACTCCATAAAATTCTATACAAGTCGGGAACCTCACTGTGGATCAGAGATTCAGCCTCAGTCATAACAGTCACCTTGCCAATGTAAGCTTGCCCAACTGCCTTAAAGTAAGTAGGTGTCCTGTTCATTTCCATGGGAACTTCAGCAGCTACAAAGAGCGCAGTAACACTATTTGATAGAGACAATTCTCAACTACAAAACACTATTTTTCGATGTAGTCTCCACCATTAGCCAAGTCGCATAGATGAGCTTATCAAGATGCTTTTCATTTTGAAGAGTGACAGTTGTGCATGGCTGTCCAGAATGTGGCTTGTCTTTCATGTCACTGTTGCCAGTGCTGACATGCACCATCCACTGCCTCAGTTGTGCTCACATCAACTGGTTGGTCTCCATAATGTTCAGCAAGAGCTGATGAATATCAGTAGGTGAAATGATTTCTGCAAGGAGGAATTCAGTGATACACCTTTGCTTCATACATAGTTCCACATCTGTCAGACTGCCCTCAGCTGCCATCTGTCATACGAGCAACAAAATGTAATAGAATATTGGTGGGAACCTATACTGCCATATCACCATCTGCCTCTGATGTTGTGGGCCGAAATAATAAAATGGGAGACATTACTTTCAGAGCAGTCCATGTGTATCCATGTCAACATTGACAATCCATTTACTAGTCTCACCATTTCTTGATCTTGGAGGAGCTGTGTTTAGTTTCAGTTGGTGGAATGGTCTCTCACAAAAAGTCACAATGCTTTTTCTTGTTTCTTGGATTCTTCTTTCCTTAACAACTTACTATACATTAATTTTGCTTTATTTTAGGATTTCTGTACTGCCTTCTGTGCCCATTAATGGCCTTTGTGGTGTTTATTCACAAATCTTGTAGAGATTTTTTGCTATTATAAACTTAGTACAGGAATGTTTTCCTGCTCTTTCCCTTTGATTCCTTAAGATTTAATTGCCCTAGCAAAGGCTGGAGCCTATTCTCACCTTTATTTCCAAGCATATGTAAGATAAAATATTTCCTTCACAACGATATCCTGTTGTCTTTGGCCTCATAAAAGAAAAATAACACTGCAGTTAAAAGGAAGTGTGGAAAGAGGAGGAATTTAAGTTTTCATATCCAATCAATTAAAACCTATTTTTTCATGTAGGTGTAAGATGGCAAAAAAAATTCATTTTCACAAATGTCTTTTATGACCTACATCTTAAGTGTTTTCTCTTAATAAAATTGTATTATAAATGCTTGGCTTTACACCACTTCACATTTTTTCCCTTTTCCCATACAACACAGGACATGTTTTCTGGAAACAAAGAAAATGGTTTCCCAGTTCTGCTCCCATGATTATTCCCATTGTAATCCCTTTGACTTTGCAAGTCAATTTCTTAAAGTCACTTTAATTTATGCTAATATAACCCTTATCTGGCTGGTAACAAACAAACGCGTGCTAAGTACAGCTATCCATCCAAAGCATCATAAGCAAATCTAAATAACAAGTTTATTCATGTGTCTTGTCAGAAAAGAAATAATGAAATACTTTTGACTCAGAAGACTATGGTGAAGAGTTTGGTTCCTTGAGGCCTCTCTGCTACACATGTACCCTGGCAGAAGTTTGAGGATCTAAGCCAGTGTTGTAGCATGGATCTAAATTTTGTGTAGAATTATCAAAGAACCTATGTTAATTCTAACATTTTTTCTTATGTAGTAAAGCTGGAATTATTTCAGGAAGTAAAGGGTAAGCAAAACATCAGGGTGAGAGATATGCTGAAGGCAGTGGGGAATTCCATTGCCTCTTCAGACCAGCAGACAAGTTGAAACATAGAAGTCATGCACACTGATTTTTTTGAGGAATCCAGTAAATACGAAGTGTTGCAGTACCATTCACTTACAGATAACAAAGATCGTAACAGTTATTTAAAGGAAAGATCAAACCTTTTCTTGGTTTTCTACTGAAATCTTGCTTTCCTTATCCTTCCTGGTGCCAGCCGTTACTCCAGTGTTTTGCTTAGACCATGGTCCCTTCTAAAACTTTGCTCACCTTTCAAATGGCCTGTACCAAGCAATAATTTTAACTATAAAAAAAAGAGAAAAAAAAATACAATTAAACAACCCAACATATGCAAACTGATTGATGATAGGCCAGGCTGGATGCAGCTTTGAGCAACCTGGTCTAGAGGAAGGTGTCCCTGCTTATAGCAGGCAGGTTGGAGCCTAATGATCTTTAAGGTCCCTTCCGACCCAAATCATTCCATGTTTCTGTGATTATACAATAACTAGTAGTACAATATAAATGTTCAATAAAGATATGGCATTATAAGAGGTAAAAAAAGAAACTGCTCATACTTGTTTATCAGACTTTGCAGAAGCATAAGTTGGAGTCTACTTTTAATTTTCATGGCTTATACACATCTCCATAACTCCATGGGCATTTTAGCCTAAAGGATAGCTTCAGGGATGATCCTCTCATCCTTATTTATGGCATAGTGTGGGGGCCCTTTGTCCTGATCTGTTTTACATCAGTGATGCTGCCTGTAGGAACAAAGGCTATTATCTCAGTGAGCACTCTTGGAAGGCAGCATACTGTTAGCCAATATAGAACAGCTTGTAAATATATTCAGAGAATTATTCAGAGAATTGTGTGAGATGTTTGCTATGCATTTAGTTAATAGCTGCTGTTGTTATTGATCTTCATAACTTGCCTATGTCTGCATGACATCAACTGAACATACGACATCTAGACTGGTTACAGAGATTGATGCCTTGATTTCCAAGGGAATATGGTTTCATCTCTCTAGAGAAAGGGGCTCACGATCTCATTCATTTCAAGTCAGGCTATCAGGCTATTTCCGTGTGTGTAGCTTTCAGGAGCTCTACATCAGCCTTTTTTTGATGTAACTGGAGTGTAACACAAACGCATTTTCTGGGCTGAGATTTCTTACGAACAGTTTTTACTAAGTACCGTCTCTATAGTATAACTGCTTTCTGAAGCATCAAACTGGAAACAACAGCTCTCAGCTTAATTGTTCTTTGTTAACAGCTCAGTGTATTTGGCAAAAAACTGTGGCTATCATTAAATTCATGAATCCTCTACAAAATCTACAAACAATGCAGCATTATTTTCAACAGTGATCCACATTTTCAAGAGTCAGCATGACAGCAGCTGAGGAAGTAATGAATGTAATTCTCCAAGGGTCATCCCCTCAACTGAAAACAGTCTTTCAGTTACACTGCCAAATTTTTTTCTGTAGCTCTGTGTGTATTGGACCTTCCAAACTGTTAGTATTTTTGGGTTGTAATCCCTTCACCTCCCCAAAGAAGTAGGCTGATTTTAAGAAAATAGCAGCTGTCTTTAAGGTTTTTAGTCCTTCTCTTGACGTACCTTTTTTTTTTTTTTTTTAGCATTTTAACCGTTTGAAAGTTTTTTGGGAGGTCTCTCAAGACATAGTGAAAAGTGGGAATGATAGCACCATGTAACCAGTAAGTATGCCTCTTGAGTTTCAAAATCAGTCAGAGTAGCTTATTCAAAAGCCTATTCAGAGGAGGAAAAGAAGGAGGCAGGGAAGGAAGGAAAAAGGTTGTGATGTACACTGTTCTTTCTGCTGCCTGTTGTTCCCATTTCTCATGTAAGTAGTCTTAACACAGAGATGGGTCATTGGAAGAGCCCCGGCCATTTGTCTGCTTAATGCAATCAAAAGATGTTTTTTACAAGGGGAGATGGGCTTGGGTACAGTTCGTATTATGTAAATATGAGTAGACAGAATTTCTCTCAAGGTTACACTCTGTGTGGTGGGGCAGACAGGATTTAGTTTTTGCTGTCGTGGCTGCTCCGTTTGATAAAAGGCACTCAGATTGGGGTTATGGAAGAACTTCTCTACAGATATGAATTCAAGCACTTGCTCTAGTTTATTTTTAAACTATTACTGAAAGTACTTAAGTCCATCATCCGCTTTAGCACACCCTGGAGCTAATTTGGATTGCCATTTCTAATCTTTTTGTTTCTTATTTTTAGACTGCATGCTCTGCTATTAGAGCTCTTCTGAAGAGTCTGGTCTTAGACCACCTTAGGAGTCTCATGGGTTTGTGAAATGTGGTGTTGCGGCATTTTCTATTTCAGTGCTTCAGTTGTTGTGGATTTATGTCCTAAGCCCATAGCCCTCAGTGTATAACTTTTTCATATAATAGGTTCTGCTTTATGACAAATCTGAATAATGACATATATAGGAAAATGCGTAATATTTGTAATGAATCTTCTTATCAGCCATGATCATTAATTACCTTCTAAATGCTCAAGGGTCTAAGAAAATACTTAACTGACTGGTAATGCAGTGGCCAGCATAAAATTCATTGTTGCTTAAGCATAACACATTCATCTCCAGGGTATTCAGTAACTAGTGTATGTCTTCAACATGTTTCTCAAAGAAGATACACAATGGCTTGGCGAGGCAATTAATTTACCATTTACTTTTCAGTTCTAGAATGAAATGTTTTCATATCATTTCCCTGTAAATGTGAGTAAATAATCTAATCTTGGGCCTATTGCTACAACTTAATGGTCAAAACCAAACAAAAGCTCTACAGCCCCAGATATGATTATTTTCCTTTTAATGCATGTCTTAGCAACAATGCTATTCACAATTTATATTGTGAATAGATGAATTAATAAATTAAGAAAACATATGGTCCATTCCTCTGTACCTCATATTTATTGCAATGATTTATCTGATCTCAATAAAGTGCTGGTTGCTGCTGCTGAAAATATTAGTTCTTCATAGAATGAAACATTCAGCTGCTGTCATAGCTCCAGGCAGTTCTTCCACATCTAAATGCTAGCAAGATGCATGTGATTTATTTTCTGTATGAGAACACGTACCAGAGTCCAGTTTTAAGAATAGTCCTTCCACCCTGTTATTTTAGCATGTGTTATACAACACATTTTCTATGGAAAATCTGGCTTCTGCATTAAAGTACTATTTTTTTTGTTTGTCAATTATCTAATGTCCTGCTGATTTATTCATGATTTTTTCTCTTCAAGTTACAGACTTTAATTGTCTGTAGTTAGCTAGTTTGGTATCTCAGCACGCTAAGGAAGCCCTAGAAGTGTGGTTCAATTACCAGGGCTATCAAACATGTCAGAAGTTACAAGGGGACGGTGAGAATTTTATGGTTCTGGATCTCAATGTGGCAGGGAGTAAGGTTGTTTCTGGGGCAGTATTACTTCTCACAACAAGCCAAATGTGTTAGCATTGTCTAATTCCCTGTAGCTGAGGAACTTCTACTGTCCCTTTCTTTTGCACCACTCTGTGTGTAGACTATTCATTTGCTCTTGTGGATGTTCATGTGCCATCCAGCATTTGGCCTTCTAAAACATATAGTGCACAGCTGCACAAAGAGATAAGTAACACCCACTTTTCACACTGGATGTTAAGGGTGAAAATTCATATTATTAATGTACTGAAGCCATTACTTTGATTGTCATGAATAAGCCTTGGAAAAGGAGTCAAAACCTATGAGAGAATTCATTCAGGATATCACTGGGGCCAAAGTGGTATTTCATTAGAGACTGTTTCAAGGTTCTTTTTATCCATTAAGGAGACTTAAATTGCATTGCACGAGCTAGTAACCAGCTGCACTATAATATTATGCAAGATTTTTGATTGCTTGGAGAGAAATGCTGTATACCATATTTAGTTATTTGTAATTTTATGCTAAGCTTTGCAATCTGGTACTGACACTTGTGTTAATGCATTAACAGTTTGAATATTTTATGTTGACTCATGCAGCTGCAATTTCAGTATTTTCAGATATGAGAAATAAAGCATAATCCTACAAAACCATGTTAACTCTGAGGTAATGGTGCTTTGGGCACTGCTGAAAATTGACTTCATACATTGACATTTGCTGGGTAACTTAAGAACTCTCCTACTGTATATAATTTCATAGCCAGCATCAGCTTTCTCTAAGGGAAACACAAAGAATAACAGAATGAGTGGCCTTTCTAATAGTAATAATAAATAATTGGGACAAATTTTACATATTGCCCTGGAAATAAAAGGCAGTTTGAACACTGCAGTATCAAAAAAAGACCAGCTATCACTCGGGCACTGTGTAGGCAGTGTTATCACTCCTGACTCTGTTTTAATTTCGATTCCATGTTCTGTCATAAGGAGTTTGAGAACAAACTTGTACTATTCTTGTGCCTCTAAGATTTTGGCGTGGTTGGGAGCCAGTGCAACATTCACAGAATCACAGAATGGCCCAGGTTGGAAGGGGCTTCCAGGATCATGAATCACCAACCTCCCCACCACAGGCAGGGCCACCAGCCTCCCCATTTAATACTAGACCAGGCTATATCTATTCATACAAGCTGTAGCAGTGCTAGGTATTCCAAGCAAGGTCTTTTTTTGCAGTGCAGACTAGAATACAGATTGCCTTGGACACAGTTCTTTCCATTGACATTCTATATGTCTGTCAGATTACAACCTTCGTAAGAGTGCTTAATGGACAGAATAGTGGGCATAAGAGCTGCATTGCCAAAAAATAATTTCCACTTCCAGAAATAGAAATAGTCTTCTTCTACATCCATATAATTGAAACCAGAACACAGACCATGACCAAGGCCATGAGTTTCTATGTATAATCATCTTTAATACTTCCTTTCCTTTTCTCTTTGGAGTGTGAGCTGTTGTGTGCCTTTCTTTCCATACTGTTTAGTGCCCAGCCTTTTGCTGGTACTGCAGGTATCTTACTGCAGACCAAAGATACTTCAGACAAAGAGAAACCTGCTCACTGTACTCATAAAAGCAGTTACTCTGAAATTGATGAGTTTTCTACATTTTTGGTCTTACATGCAGCATGAAACTAATTTGTATGAATATACTCAAGTGCATACAAATATTTGGGTGTCAGTCTCCCACTTTGGAGGTGATGCTTATCCTACTCAGAATGCTGTGAAGGCAGACCTTGTGTTGCTGTGAAGCAGTGCTACCTGGCTGAATAGCCAGTGATATTTGAGGTTTCTTGCATTTAGGAGAGTCAGTTTTGTCTCATTAGGTGTCTGTATCTGGTTCATACTCTGACAGGTTAGAATCACTGAATCATGGGATCATCTAGACCAACTCTCTGCAAAGAACATGGATGCCTACAGCTAGATTAGGTTGCGCTGAGCCCCATCCAGCCTGACCTTGAATGTCTCAAGGATCAAGGAATCCACCACCTTTTTGGGCAACATGTTCCAGTAGATTACAGTAGTGCATCTTGTAAAACAAAACAAAACAAATTAAGCTCAAGTGAGATGTGACTTGCACTGTCTTCACCTTCAAAATATAGCCTGCCTATTGCTTGTTTTCTTATCACAGCATGAGGAGAAAATATGACTCAAGAAATTCCTTCTTGGGCAAACACAGTATAAGCTAGCTTTTCCTGTTACTCATATCCTCACCTTTTCTTTTATGCTGACAGCCAGCATGACATAAGCCAGTGAAGTAGTATATGCCATCAACTATTTGCCTTCCCCTCCCTCCATGGATCCTCCTGGAGGTAGTTGTTCAGATTTATGTGGTGAATGCTGTCTGAAATGCTGGTCGCTGTTTGACAGCATGCTGTATTTTCTGTGCCTGCAGTTTTTCTAAATTGTTTATTTTTCACATTATTTAGTTTCATGTTTTGTTGGACAAAGCAATTTTGGAGAGAACACTATTCTCTGAAAGTCAATTAAATTGCTAGCACTAGTAGCTCTGAGCTATGTTTTTGCTTAAATTGAGAAAAAACTTTTCAAAGAGAGAAGAAGCAGGGTGAGTTTTCATGCATGGAGCTTCTGACACATCTTCCACTAAAGGGCAGGATGGGAAGAATTTGTGCAGTACCCTTGAGAGATTCATGCTACACAAATCCAGCTGTCTGTGATGCCACTACAAGCTTGAACTTTCCATGCTGAAACTTGGGATGAGTACTATTTTCCTGACCCCTTGCCTTTCTTTCTTGAAACCAAGCTGTTATCTGCTGTTATCTGTGATCTTTGTGTGAGAAAGTTGTTTGACCCAACCAAATAAGACCAAAGTGAATAAATCAGAGGTCTCCTATGGGGACAGTGACAAGGTCAGCTAAAGACAAGGAGAATAAAGATTAGATCTTAGTCTCAATGTATTCTTCAACAGTAAAACTTCACTACTCATCTACCACTTTGCCCTTGCAGAACAGCTGCTTGCTGGGGCAATTGTATAGGAGCTCAGTATTTTTGTGTACTAAGAATTATACTCTGGGTATTTTATTTCCACTAAGCTGACCACTGGATGTAAGAACCTTAAAAAAAAAAAATCCTACTACAGAAAAAGAACGTGTGATTTATTTCCTGCATTCGTATTTCAGTGATTTCACCATTTCTCTTTTACTCTTAGTTTTATGAGCTTTTCTTTTCCCTATAAATTATTGATTTTGTAGACAAATAACTACTCCACTGCCAGAAGTTAAACATCATTGGCTGCCAGGCACGTGAGCTGGCCCTCAGCTTGAGCTCTGAGAATTGCTGAAGTAGAATTTATGAACAATAGAATTGATATTCTCTTTTTGCATGAATACTTGCCAGTGTAGGTCAAATATCCAGAGAGCAGACTTTGAAATACAAGTGTGTACTCAAACTGAAAAACAGAAATCATCCCAGTGCCTGGCAGCTGCCTTTTACCGGAAAGCCTTTTACCTTCTCTTTCTGCCAGAGTTTTGCTGTGTCACTTCAAGTTTCCTGCAGATGGCTGAGCAGGGCTGCTCCGTGTAGTCAGTGTCACAGGGTGAGAAGAAGGGCTCTGGAGAGGTGAAAAACCCAGGGGGAAAATGAGAAGCAGGAAACTGGTAGGATTGGAGCGACAGGTGAACAAAAGCTCAGTGACTCTCCTCCTGTTGCCCCTGCATTTTGGTAAGATGCTTTGCACATTGCAGCTCTTGGTGTGTGTGAACCTGGGTCAGGTGGAAAGGAAGGGTTTCTGATCAGAATAAGGCTCCTCACTCAGACAGAAGGGAAACACAGCATAAAAGCATAGGCTCACTCACACGTGTGACAGCTGTGGATAACTGGGAAGATTTCTGACAAGATAGTTTTACAATACAGCTCGCCTGTCTAGATGCATGGCTAGAGTGAGTGATGTGAATTGTAGAGAGCTCTTCAGTCCTCTGAAAGTGGAGGAAGAAATGTAGAACAAGTCAGTACTGCACATATAGCAGATGTACTGCACATATAGCAGACAAAGCAAAGAAGAATAAAGGAAGACCTACCCTATCCATGCACTGTTGGCTAAGGGCCAGATCTTCAGCCAAACTTTTCAATGATCCATCTCTTCATGAGAATTTTCTTGTGCTTAAGGTCATCACCTCCAAATTTGAAGATGCAAGGAAAGAATTCTTTACTCAGAAGGCTGTGAGGCAATGCAGCAGGTTGCCCAGAGAAGTTCCGGATGCCGTAACCCTGGAAATTTTCAAGGTCAGGCTGAATGAGCTGTGGGCAGTCTCAGCTGGTGGGTGGCAGCCCTGCCCATGGCATGAAGTTGGGAATGGATGATCATTAAAGTTTCTTTCAATTTAAAACAATATATAATTCTATTATTCCTGTTCATGAGGTGTTATTTAAATACCATGACTGCGTTTGAACAACTTCCATCAGGTCAGAGATGGGGTCCCAGAAGGTAAGATGGAATGTGATTTATTGGGTTTGTTGCTTTACAGTAACAGTATTTGCCCATGTTTCCACTCTCTAACACCCTTGCAGAGTCTTTCTCTATTTAGCTTGAAAATAACCCAGAGTCTACAGTTTACAGAGTGTGCATATGGACAGTGAACTCTAGATAACTGTAAATATGCTTTATACTTTTCTTTGCAGTACCTTCCTCATATGGCAATTTAGATAGTAACATAGTAAAAACCTAGAAATTATTTGGAAATTTAACTACTATTGGTATGTATTTTTCCATTGCATTTATGAAGCATTCCTTCCTTTTGCAAATTACTGATTCTGTAGGCAGCAAACCGTTATCTTGTCAGATATTAAACCTCTGTGGCTGCCAGACATGTGAGCTGGATATTGGCATAAGCTCAAAGGATTGTGGAGATACAAAAATTTTTGAACATGGAAAGAGTGAATCTTCGTAAGGGGAGGACAGGAATTCAATTTCTGATTCCCGTGGAAATACAGTCACCCCACGGTGTGGTGAAAGAGCAGGGACTATGGTTCTACAACCATTTTGATATCAGATTACTGTTCCTCAAAAGCTACAGGTGAACGTCATGGTGACATAACTGGTTAGCCTCTTGAAGCTGCTGTGTGAAGTTTCCTATCACTGTGTTGCTAGATCACTTGTCTTCATCCTTGTAACGCTGCTTGTGAACTTATAGCAAATGAGAGAACACTTGCCAACTGACTTACAGCTCTTTCCACAGGTACGCTTCTTCAATACTTCTTCATCACTTCAAACATACCCGCTTGAAATTGCACATTGGTCTCTCATGACTGATAACACCTCCCTAAGCCAAAATATCTGCCCTGCCTTGATTCTGCTAAACATAGTCGTGTCAGCTGCATTCCATTGTCTGTGTTACTGTAGGAAACATAAGAATTCAAAATTATTTATTACAGTTCAAGAAAATGAAGCTCAGGGAAAAACTTAGCATGAATGATCTTCATCTCATCCCATGGCCTCCTAAAAATTAGGCATACATAAGACCGAGTTCTATGAAGTGCCCTGTATCTTTACTAGCATGAAGATGATTTATTTTATCTGCCTTCAGTGGCAGACCTACCACTCTCAATACCTGAGTTCTCCTAAACGCATAATTATTATTCTACAGTAATTTTTCTGCTAACATGCAAGTAACTCTACCACAGTTCTGTATTAGTATCTATGTGTTCTGGTAAAATTAACATGTTCTGAGTTTTCAAAGTGTTTCTCACTGTAAAAGATGAAATCTAAACTCCTTTTTCAGTTGTCAAAAAAAGGAAAAAAAAGGAAGCTGCACACAAATGAAGAGAAGATAACGTAAAATGGGCATGATGTAACAAGGAGAAAGTACAGGAGGAGATGAAAGGACATGGCTGGAAGAGGGTGTAGGAAGAAAAGCAATTTTCCTCCTATTTCTGTATTTTAAGATTTCAGTGTTTAATTAAACACTGAGTATAATAACCTGGTAATAATTGTATTCTGGTCTAATAAAGTCTTTGGTCATCAGCCACGAATTCTATTAGTCCAAGTAATGCATATTGCCCTATAAATAGAAGATGCCTTCAAGTTCTTATTATAATGTGGTTCTTGAGTTGTTAATTTCCACTGCAGAAAACTTGCCAGGAATGTCTTGAACTAAAACCAAAAGCCGCAAGGTATGTCAGCATGATTAATATGATTATGAAAATGTCCAGGTAGATGTGTTTGTGTACACTGAGTTCAACTATTTAAATAAGAGAATCAGATATCTGTTTTTGAAAATATGAAATATTCTATTCTCATCAAAATGTCAAAATAAAAGACTGTGGTTTGTGCTGGCACTGTTACTCTGAAAAACATTCAAGTACTTTTGTGTTTGGATTGGCATATTCATAATTTTTTTTGGGCTTAGGCCCAAAATTGTCTGAATTAAGTGTAGTGGACACTTAGATTTTTTTGGTTCATCTATTTAGTTTGCCCATCTCGTTATTTAATGTAGGTGTTAAAGGACAGTAATTTCTCTTGTATTTTTTATATATTTCGATGTTGCTGGGGTCATACATTAACCACAATAATCAGTCCTCCTCAGTCTCTTCGTGAAGTCTGCATTTTTCCACACATATCTGCTGCAGAACTGATGAATTTTGGTTATTCTTTATTCAAGTAGTTTGCCATATGTTTTCAAATAACAAATCTTCATTTAGTGCCCATTATCTAGGAAGAATATTGACTTGTAACAGCTTAGTTTTGTAAGTACTGTGTGCTTTAAAATTGCTTCTCTGCAGATACATTTGCTTCCAGTCTTAGAAATGTAAAAACAACAAGTAAGAGAGGAATTACACACAAATTCAAATATAATTAAATCATATTAAAAAGTCATTTTTTTCTGATTGCAGAACTGGATGCAATCTCAGTTCTCGAGTCAAGATTACTGCTGTTATTCAGAGTCTCAGGCACTGCACACTGATTTCTTTCCAAATGCCAGTGTGAGAACGCTGCAAAACCCACTTGGAATCTATTGCCATCGTTATCCCCGTTTTATTCAAATATAATTTAAACAGTTTGCATCCTGACCTTAAGAACAGTATGCTTAAGTACTTCACGCTTAAGAACAGTCCGTATGGTTTTAAGTTTCTTGAAAATGTTTGAGATCAAAGCTGTACTGATTGTACTTCTATCTCACCTGTGAGGCAGCACAGTGTAACTAACTGGGAAAAAAGCAATTACTATTTAAATTCTTGAAGGTGCTAAAACTCCAAAAACTTCTGAAAATAGTGCTTTGGTTGAACAAAAAGTGAACACTTAAGAAAAATTCCTTAGCTGACATGTTTAAACACGGCAAAGGAAGACTGTATTCCACCAGGGATGCCCTGCTGTTGACATTAAGGTGTCTTTGGAGGTAACCTCCCAGGCGTATGAAAGAGGAACATTCTCCAGCCAAGACCTACCTGAGTGTGAACGTTTACACGTGATATCCTTTGTCTCAGTCTTCAAGAATTTTCCATGCACTTTAATATGCGTCCTCCATAATTATCTTCAGGACTGATATCTGCCTCCTGAGGCTCTGACGCTGCTTCCGAATTTTGTTATGGCAGTATCACCAGCTACTCACAGGGCTACTTAAAGATTGCTTGTTAAATATTGTATAGAAAAAGTAAATGTAGCATGAGTAATTTAAATCACTTTTTGTAGTTAAAGGCTACAGATGAGTTCAGATGTACTGTCTTACATTTAGATACGCAATCTCCCACAGCTGCTCTGTAATTACAAAGTCCTATATTACAGATATGCTCAGGCCACTGGCAGAAATGTCATGTCTTTTTAAGCAACCCTGAGGACAAAAAAAAAAATACTTGCAGGTTTTATAGTCCTTGTGGATATTTATGTTAAGTCTTTTCATTTGGAGTGTTTTTATAAGTCTTTTTATTTGGAGATATTCACAACTTCTGTCAATCCAAAGGCAGAAATATTAGTGCCCCATCAAGAGTAGATAAAAGCTATGCTTTTTCCAGTTCAGTGCTGCATTTCTAGACAAGGACACTTGTCATGTCACACCAGGGATATTTCAGCTATTTCCAATAGTAAAAAGACACCCAGAATAATTCCACTTTATTTCTTGTGTCTGGAAGCTCATGTTGTCACACATATTAGCTAAAGATCTTCTCTGTGTATCATTTTAAAGCAAATAAAGCATTTTTTTTTCCCTTACAATATTTCAGTTCTCACAGTTGCATACAACATATTGGTGTATCTTTTCTACCATCTGTTCTTTTGTTATTTCTCTCCTCCTTTCTAGCCAAGTGAGTGGAGGACAAAAATCTTTATGTTGAAAATTTGGATTACTTTTTTAGAGTAATTTTATAGCTCATGCAAATGAATGACAAAGCTGCTTGTCTAAAACTTATGGATATATGGGTAGGTACTTTCTGATCTCTATTCTGCTCCAGCAAAGATCCTTGTAACATTTTGATACATCCCTGATTTTTAGGTTGATGAAAGAAGTTTATCTATTTTTAGATATAAGTTCAGAGTTAAAACATCTCTATTAGGTAGTCCATAAATTATTTACTGCTAGAAATTGGGTACGATACAAAAAGGATTTTTCTATTACGTGATTTCTGAAATATCTTCATGAAAGTCTGCTGCTGGCTGGTTATTACCAGCCTACTGACAAAGACAAAACTACAGAATCTATCTTCTGCCAGGACATAAACAAAATCTCCATTCTTATTTCCATCAGTTTGCAGTGTTGTTTACTATGTGAATTTTTGTTCTCCTTATAGCTCCTTATAGCACCAGTCATAGAACCACAGGATCATAGAATCACCAAGTTCGGAAAAGACCTCCAAGATCATCCAGTCCAACCGTCCACCTACCACCAATATTCCCCCACTAAACCACGTCCCTCAGTACAGCATCTGAACGTTTCTTGAGCACCTCCAAGGACAATGACTTCACTGTCTCCCTAAGCAGCCTTTTACCGTGCTTGACAACTCTGTTGGAGAAGTATTTTTTTAAGGCAAGTATAAAAGTGCATCTTAAGGTGCATCCAATTCCTTAATTTTACACGACTGTGAGATACTCCAAGTAAAAAACTGGATTTAAAATTAGCTTTCTGAAAAGCAGTGGCAATAGAAACTAGTTTTTGTGTAATCACATTGATGATTTTTTATTTTTTTGCCTTACAGAAGTGGGTTACGTTTAGCTGTGGTTTAGAGATAATAGGTGTAACAATTCATAGGTATCACTGAACTTAAATGATAAAAACATCTGTTTTACAGGACATGAAGTGTATCCCCACAGTGTATCTTAAAAAGAAAAGCAAACATATGGAGGCTGAGGTTATGCACTCTTGAAAATATTTTTATATCTGCCCACTAGAAGATCTATTGAAACATTCCTTAAGTAAGGTGACCCTTCATTGAGTGGGTGTCATTATCTGAAAATATAATGGCTGTAACTAATCTGTAGGATGGTTGAGAAAATAAGTATTGATTTAAGAGTAGGTCTGATGTTGCACAGTGTTATTAAACTCAATTCAGCAGTGTTAATTCTGTATTTCACACTTTCTCAGAAGATTACACCATTATTTTAGTTTCCTCGGCAACACAATATTTGGATTCTTTTTACTTGGAAAATCTTGTGAAAACTGTTAGTAAATTCGCATTTGTGGAAAAATTGTTTTTCTTTCAAAATTGTTCACATGAAAACTCATCTTTACTTTGATTTTTGCATATCAGTTTCACACCATGTCAAGAATGTCAAAGGTTATTTCAAGTCTTCTCTTTACAGTTTAACACTCTCTATAGACTGTCATGGAGTTACATTAGAGTTGGAGTTACATTGGAGTTATAATTCTAAAACTACAGAAGTTGTGGTAGTATCTATATTTAAAAGTTGTCTTCAAGGCTGCTTCCCAGCCTGAAACCCTTGACAGCTATTACATGCCAGCATATGTTGATGGTGAATCATAGCTTAATCTACTGGAGCTGCGTGTCCTTCTGAAATGGTATGCAGAAAAGGTGGCCTGAGGGCCTTGATTCTGTGTTGAAGTTAGGTCCATGTGCTGCACCTCTCCAGAATTCCTCTCCAGAGAAGGACGTTAAGGGAAAATCCCAGGGCCAAGCATTCTTCCCTCAGAGCAGTTGCCTTGGTTGTGCCCTTGCTGATAGGGAAGAGCATGAGGATCTTGCCCATGCCATGCTACCACTGCCCACTAAGCAATGCCTTGGTGCAGGCAACTTTTTCTCCCCATATAGTGCTATCCTGTGGATTTAGTGTGACTTTCCCATGACCATAAAACCCAAGGACAGTTTTCTGTCCCACTTCTAGTCCAAAAGTATTGAAGTAACGTGATGGAAAAATTAACAGTGTTTTCAGAGTGGTATTTTCAGAGCATGAAACTGAGGTTATGTATTTTGTGCCCTGGTGTGAGGCACAAGGACCTTGAGGGTGGGTGGACATGAACTCAGTGCTTGAGCTAGCAAATGTGCTCCCTTCCCTCACAGTGAACCAAGCAGTAGACTTAGATGCTACCACAGACATTTTCTTCCATCTCATATAGAAACAGTCTTTCTTGTGAGCAAGAATTATCTCAGGTTTCCAGTACCATGATTATATTGCTTTGATGTTTCTGCTTCCACCAGCATGGTGAGATTTATATGTTTCTGTAATTCCAAAAGGCAATATAAATCCTGAAAATAGATTTTCCAAACTCTGAAAGCAGTTGTTATCTTGAAAGAGGAGGCAGACTTGAATGAAATATAAGTGAGGGACAGAGGTAGAGAGAATGAACTTTGTCTTGAGTTTCTGCCTTTTGTTGCCATTTGACCTACAAAGATAAGAGAGTGGTGAGAAAAAAAGTATTGCATTCGTCATGTTAGATTAGTCCCAAGATGTTTCTGAGCAAAGATTGCTTACAAACACATGCTTTGTAAGTGATTAGGCAGTATTTTGTTTTCATTAATTTTATATATATTGCTGAAGTGTGAGCATATGCTTTACGTATTGTAAGAAACTCCTTCTGAAATCAAGAGTTCATGCTGAATTAAGAGACTGCTTAAAGAGAGATAAATATTTGAGATGTACTTTGAAAGAGACAGGCAAATTAAACTAGCAACCATTAGGAAAACTGTTACAATGTTAAAAGACCCAGTTGAAAATATCAGCTATGTTTTTAAATACCATTAAGTTTATGCAATTATGAATACAAGTTATTGTGAGGATAGCTTAGGATTAAAAACACATGAGCAAATAAGTCATATAAGCAAACATATTTTTAAAAACTATCAGAAAATGTTGGGATGATAGAGGCACTATAATAAATCCATGCATAGTATCCATGCATTTGTCATCCTTTTTGAAGAACTACTTTTCCATCACAGCTCTTCAGATTTATGCTCATTAGTATTTGGCATTTTCACAATATTTCTTCAGAAAACGTGAGAAAAGCGTTTTCTCTTAAAGGCTTTGCTTTCCACCATGCTTTTCTTTTCACACAATGAAAGTAATTTTCTTGCTAATCTGTACTTTTTCATCTGGCATGTATCTGTCACTGACCGGTCAGAACAGTGGGTTTGACATCCTAGCTCGGCCATCTTATGCTATAGCTCATGCACCAGAAAACCACCTGCTAGTCCAGCCACGCAGAGCTGTAGTAAATCTTAAATCTCCCTCTTAGCCTGACGGCACTTCCTAGGGCAGCTCCTCAGCTCAGCTTCTTCAGTCTATTTCCATGGCAATAAATGTTTTAAACTTCCCTTTTCCGTAAGAAAGAAGCACCTACACCAACATGAGGACAAATTATTAGTGACGAACAGTGTGGCATAATTCAGGTTATAAGGAATCTCCAGAGTAATTGGTCTACAAGTGGACGTCTGCTGAGATTTCACCATTTACGCACACAAATTTTCTTACATTTCCAAATATTTGTGTATTTACTTTGTTGTTCGATGTAACAAAGACAAAATAGGGACAGAGGAAGACTTAATTAGTAAGATTACTAATAACTCCACTACTTCTGAGACCAGAGTTTCTCTTTGGACTCGTCAGAGGTAGGTTGAAAGGGAAAGGTCTTCCCTGAGCTGTCCAAAGATAGATATCTAGCGTTAGAGCCAAGATGATGTAGGAGATTTATCAATCCTAAATGGTGCTGGAAGATGTGACAGATAGACCTGTGTCCTTTTGGAGAAGCAGCTGCAGGCTAGGTGTTATATCCTTCACAATCTCAAATGGCACTGTGTTTTGGCATTAACACAGTCCTCAGCAGTATGTGATCCTTTTGACTATTTCCTCTTCTTGTCCTTGACTGGGGAGCAACACTAAGAAGAGCAAGGTTGCCTGTTCTTTTCTCTCTCTTCTTACTAACAGAACCACTAACGGAAACTTGAGTCCTGCAGTAATTATTACTGTGACCTGAAGCACAAGCTCATTGAGGGGAGTCAACTAGCAATGATTTTCAGTCACAAGTGATTTGAATGATTTTGAACCAGTGACCTAGCTGTAGAAGTCGAATGTTGCTATAGTTATTTATCTAAGCAATCTTCTTCCCCCTCGGTTAGTCTGTTTTACTATTCTTCCACCAGTTTTGTAAAAGACACAGGAGCTGTGTATCTGAAGGCAAGTCTAAATTGATTGTTGTTTAATTACCAAACCTGTGTCTACACATGAAATGAGAAGGCTTGAGCTAATGGGGATCTGAGGTAGCGATTCTTTCTACTGCAGCTCTATACACAGTTTAATACATTCTACTGCAGACGTGATATCAATATCACTGATATTGTCCAGAACTGCTCTGTTAAAATCTGCAAGAAATTCAGTTACAAGGTTTTGACATACTGTTGCAGGTCTGTGCTAGTTTAGGTATCTCTTCATTATTTCACTGTGTAGACACCCTGCCTATTATTTGCCTGGTGTCATGAGTCCTGCTCTACTTTTGAACCCATTTATTTTATTAACATATTTGGTCCTGCTGTACAAGATGCAGATTTCTCATGTTGCCTGAAACCAACTTGGACAGCCCAGTGTTATCTGTTGTTTAATCAGTTTGGATTGACAAGTTATTTGACAGGATGACAGTGCTCAAGGTAAGGGATATATCTTCATGGTGTTTTGTGATGCTATTGTTAAATACAAAGTGCAGCAAACCTGAACTTCCCCTAAATTATCTGTTTTTCAAAGACTGTGATTTCCAAATGGCTGAATTTTCTTCTAGAAGTTCATTCTTTTAAAATATTATGCAAGATATAAACCTCCAAAAGTCATTATTTTTTCTCCCTTGTCCTTCAACATACAGTAAATGAGAGCGTACCATGCATGAAAAATAGTGGGAAAAACATTTGTAAAGAAGTACAGACTGAAAATTTTGAAGACTTAGGCATTTATATGCATGAATAGACAATGTTCTTTCCCAGAAACAAGACCACCAGTTTCCATCAGCGTTCCTTTCTACTCAGAAGGTATGGTTTCATTCTTGCTTATAAAGTTTTTTTGGCTTATCCTTTTTTGCTTGAGAGGCTGCAAAACTTTTGGTGTAATGGTAGCATGCTTCACACCTTTTGCAAAAGTAGATATAAGTCAGTTGCACTAAGTCAGGACTGGATGCTAATGTTGCAAGCAGAGCAGGCCCTGAGTCTAGCAAAGGTGGGGAAGTGAAATGCGCTGCGTATACCCACACTAATGCAGCAAACAGAGGTTCTGTTGAAAAGTGACCAGTGTTCTAGGATTATTTTTGGAGAGGAAAGGGGTTTTGTAACATATCCTGACTGCTAGGGGAGTTTGTAATTGTTTGTTGCAATTACATTTTTAAAACATTAGGGTCAGGATCTTTGATTGCACATAGAATTTTTAATTATACAGATTTTATAGGTAAAACCGTGTTGTCTCAAACATAGATTCAAGTGCAATTTTTCTACTGGTTATTTGAAGAGAGTCTTTAATAAAAAGTGAACTTTATGCACTTGCCTACATGAATGATGGGGATGTTAATGAGAATGAGACCAGATTTGCCTGCAATAAAACAATGGAATCCCAACAAAGTTGTGCAAACAAAGCCAAGCCAGATTTGTACTTCATGTGAACAAAGCACTCAATGAGATTAAACATCCCGTGAAACAGAAACTGAAGCCATGATTCCTCTTTCAGTTCATTTGAAGCATCTACTGATGGTGTTTAATCTGATAGATTTTTTTCCTACACAGTGAAACACCTTAAATGGGAGAAGAGGGATGCTTTTACTCAATATTGCCATATAACTTGTAGTGCTTTGGGTGGAGTCTGGGGGATGGGACATACGGATTTTGTCCACTGCAGAAAATGGATGTGATCCTAAGTATTTCATAAGGTAAGTGTGAGCACAGAAAAAGTGTGTGTGTTTGAAATCAATATCTGAAGGCTAACTTTGTTTTACTTTTTATCTTTTCTTATATTATTTTAATTATTCAAGTTGCTAACTTTTGGTACTTCGGTCTGAACAGAATAACAGAATTTGGAACAGAATCAAATTTAGAATGGAATGGAAAGGAATGGAATAGAATGAATAATAAAATGGAACAGTTCACCTGGAAGGAACCTTCAAAGGTCATCAAGTCCAACTACCTGACTTATTCAGGGCTAAACAAAAATTAAAGCATATTATTGAAGACATTATCCAAAGCGGAGGCCATGCACTTGTGTTGGGCAATTGAAAACTGTAGCTCATTAAGAGATTACATATGGAACTTACTACATACAGATCTACTCAAACTTCATCTGTTCTTAGGATTCTGGCTTTGAAGATCTTTATGGATAGTATGTATGCCTGCATGTGCATTTTTGTGCTGGTTCATGCAGATTGGAGTTTGTGCACATAAATAATCTAGACTAGCTTTCATTCCCTTTCCCATAGCTGGGAAAAATTCAGATTTGTTTACTTTTAACTTTATTTACTTAACTCTTTTAGCAAAAATGCAGATGTAGAAGAGAAGCATGCAGGTCATCACTGGAAGAGTGGAGAGGAGAACGGAGCTGATAAAAGAATTGTATTTAGGTAACTTGAAGGCCAATGGAAGGGCTGACGCTAGAGAAGGTAGTGATGGTGATGCTAAAGTAATTTTGTATAATTTCTTTTACTTAAAAAAGTAATTTACTGACAACTTAATCTGTATTTTATTCTTCAGTCATACTCTATGACTTTTAAAGATCTTATACTTACCTGACTTTTTAAAAAAGTTAAACTTTCACTATTTTCAGAAAAATATCTCAGAAGAAATTTCCTCAATAAATTCTCCACGTAAAGTTCCTATACAGTGTAAATCTTCTCTCCAAATCTGTACACTAAATAGGCCAAGATTCTCCCCAGAGGGATTTTTTATTGTGAATCTGACTGTCTAATCCCATTTAAATTGACAATCTATAACTGACACTTCATTAAGTCACAACTTCTGCATGCTATTATAATTGGTGCTTCAATTCAGTTTGTCAGGGCCTAATCGTATAGCCTTACTTACACAAGTAATATTAAAAAACAATGCTTTCATATGTGAAGTCTCGGGGTCTACAGAATAATATATCTTGATGAATAATTATCTGTAAATGTTTTTACTCTTTTACTGTGTAAGATTCTGCTTCCGAATGTGTAACTTCTTCATTAACAGTTACAGCAAACTGTGTAGCTGAGTATGATAATTTCTTCTGTGGGGCACAGCAAAATGCAAGATAGATGGCAATTCCCTGAGGCTATGATTAGTCTATAGGAAACCTTCTCCCTTGAGTCTTATTTTGTTATTAGTGTATTTATTGTAGTGAAGACTCACTTCAACATATTGAAAAATAGTACTCTCAGTTCAAAAACTTTTCAGAAAGTTAAGTGAGAAGTTGGGTGCAAAAAATATTTAACTCTTTAAATACCATGCTTTCCTGTACTGAAACATATGACAAAGAAAGAATGCTCTAAAGAAACATCTGCTGACTTCTGCTAAGGATACTGCATACCTCTGAGTGTGCCTATCTAGCTTAAAGAGACTTGATACCTACCTACTGCTAAGTTCCTCCATCTAAAAATGAGACATGAAAAGCTGTTCTCATGGAGAATAGATTTCTACCTATATCATTCTCATGGAGAATGATATTCATTCCCATTTGGTGTCAGTGAAAACTCACAAAAGGAAGCCAGATTCTACAAATCTCGTCAAGGTAGCTTCTCTACTAAATTTAGACATACTATGTATTATGACATGTAATGGAATAGGCTGTGATCCTTATGGGTACAAGCTGTACATGGAAGAAATGCTACCAATCTTGGTAGATTTGCAAATGATTTGCACCAACATAGCTGACAGTGATGACTTAGGGCAGTGCATAAGCTCAACTAGGATGACAGAGCAGATAGTATAGATAGGTAACATGAAAAGATGCCTCCACTGGTTCACTTTTTCTTTAAAAAAAAAAAAACAAAACTGAAATGAAGATAAATTTGCAATTAGTTCAGAAGGACAACTTCTTCTGAGATCCTGCCATCGTAAACAAGCTTTTGCTGAAATAAAGTTTGCCATCACCTGTCCACTGATTTCTGTGGTAACGGGTGCCCATCTCTAAACAGCACAAAGTAAGAGTGAGCATAAAGTCAGAATTGATGGCGAAGTCCATATCCCAACACAATTCAGCAATACATCAGCAGTCACAGACTAATAAAGCCTTACTTACATTGTAGGGCTTTATTCAGCTTCATTGATGATACCGATGACAGCTGAGACTAGCTCAGAATGTTAATTCCACTTCCAACAAATTTTCAGCTGTATGTGCTCTGTTTATGGCAGCTGGAGAACTGTACAACCAAGTCATATGCAACAGCTCAGATTGCCATTTCACATCAGTGATGAGTAAAAGTCATTGAAAAGCAAAAAATAAACATGGCTGTGAGGTATGTCTGGTAGATTTAGTAAACAGGTCTGAAGTAAGATATTTTCTTTATCATTTTCCAACTGGGATACTTGCCAAATCATTTTTTTTTTCTTTTTTTGAGAGATACAAGAGCTTTTTAATTAAATGCTCAGGAGCCAAAAGGTTAGAGTAGAACTGTTCTTTCTTTCTTTCTAGTTTTTTGCAAAATTAAAAAACAAAACAAAACAAAACAAAAAAAAAAACACAAAAAAACCCAACACACAGAATGATCTCATTAATATTAAATAAGGAGTAGGCAATTCATGAAGGCTGGGAGAAAATACTGCCCAGGACATAAAATAATTCCTGAGAGGACAGAGGCATTTGAACGTTCTTTACTATTAGAGAAGTTTTTGTTGGCAGGATATTTGGAACTACTCACATACCAGCCCTATACCTTAGGATCTAGAAATAATTCAAGAATAATACTACAGTTTATTTAATCTTTTTACAGCTCCATAAATAACTGGCAGATGTATTGAGAAATATTGATTTTTTTACAGTCTGTTGAAGGATTGATTCTCATTTTTCTTTGTCTCAGGAAGAATGCTTCACCAAAAAGTCATATTTGCACATATCCAGAAGGTGAAGTACTGCGTAATAAAAAGAAGCATTGTTTATACTTGACAATGTATGTGGGTAAAATGTGTTTGCTACATCTTCACATCTTCAGTTGTAGCAACTGTTGATAGCCTTCATGACAAGTAAAGTTTTTACTGTTGCTTTTGTTTCTGGAATGCAAAACATTCATATAGAAACAGCTATAAAGGACACAACTTCAAACGTGAAGTTTCTTTCTTTGCTGCCATGCTTACTAGCATGAGATCTGGCCTTTTGAACTCATGCTTCATTGCCTAGGAGACACATGAAGGGACATTTGCAGAAGGGAAAGCAGACACTGCTTTATTTCAGCATCTCCCTATTTCTCATAAAATTCTCACGTAATGCACAAATGTTCTTAGAATAGCACAGAAGGTTCAGATAAGCTAATGCAGTTTGCTCACTCTCTGTCTTGAGAGGTGGGAAGTGCTGACTTATTTTATGATTACATTTCTTAATATGTAGATGGCTTGAACCTCTGCTTTTCTTCACTTGAATCTCAAAAAATATGTTGTTCCTTACTTCTCAAGTATCTACTGCTTCATTAATCTTGAGAAAATTCATGCTATTATTTTTTTTCTAAATATATTTATAAATGTCTTTTTGATGGAGAAACCTGTATTCTTTAACATCTTTATCAACAACATAGTTGATGGGATTGAGAGCATCCTCAGCAAGTTTGTGAATGACACGAAGCTAATTGATCAGATTGATATGACAGGAGGAAGGAATGCCATCCAGAGGAACCTGGACAGTGTTAAGTGTGCTCTCATGAACCCAGTGAAGTTCAACAAGGCCAAGTGCAAGGTATTGCACTTGAGTCAGGATAATCCAGGCTATGAGTACAGACTGGTAGAAGAACTCATTGAGAGCAGTCCTGTGGAGAATGACTTGGAGGTACTGGTGGATGAAATGCTGAACATGAGCCAGCAGTGTGAGCTTGCAGCCTGCAAAGCTAACAGTATCCTGAGATGCATCAAAAGAGTGATGGCCAGGAGGGAAAGGGAGGTGATTGTCCCCCTCTACTCTGCCCTTGTGAGATCCCACCTGGAGTACTGTGTATAGGCCTGGGGCTTTCAACACAAGAAGGACACGGAGGTGTTGAAATAGACCCAGTGGAGGGCTGTGGAAGTGATCAGAGGGCTGGAAAATCTCTTCTACAAGGACAGAATGAGAGAGCTGGGCTTGTTAAGCCTGGAGAAGGGAAGGCTCTAGGGAGACTTTTTGATTTATCACACATTGTTTCACAAAAGCAAGCCATAGATTTTGAATTGTCTCAGCATAAATGTCAATGCTACATGTTTACCTTAAATGAATAGTTGCTGTTGAGGAAATACAGAAGCAGAAGCACTGTAATAACATCAGCACAAATAGCTTGACTCAGCATTGTACACACCACACAACTTTTGACGCTTACCTTTTCCCTTTGCTAAATGTTTCCTCCACGAGAGAGTGGCAATTTGACTTTTGCTAAAAGTTCTCACTTCCCAGTGAAAAATAAAAGAATACAAAATATTTTTTCTACTTTGTCTACATTTCCACAGGCCTACACATTAAGATTCTCACTTTTGCTAAAATGTATTAATTGCTTCTTGAGATAGGCACTGTTACAGGATGCCCAGAGAAGCTTTGGTGCCCTCTCTGGAGGCACTCAAGGCAAGTTTTTCAGGCCCCGGGCAGCCTGAGCTGGTGGGGGGAAGCCCTGCCCACGGTAAGGGATGGGGCTGGGTGAGCTTTAAGATCCCTTCCATCCCATGCAATTCTATGATTCTATGATTTAGTGAGTTGAGGATAACATCCTGGTCCAATTATTAGACAAATTGACCAGAGGAGAAGCATTACAGGACCTGGTGATCAGCAGTGAAAATCAACTCCTTGAAAAGCTTAATACTGGAGGCAGTCTGGGCTGTAGCGACCATGCTCTGATTCAGTTTGTGATCTCAGGGAATAAGCATCTGGCAGAAAAACAAAGACGGGACTTTGATCCTCAGGGGAGCAGTGGAAGTAGGGATGAGTGGCCTGGGAAGAATACAAGGGTGTCATCTGGAAGTGCAGAGATGAGATCAAAAAAGCCAAGGAACTGAATTTGAGTAGGGATGTGAAAAATAACAAGGGTTTCCTTAGCTACACTAGTCATGAAAGACAGACAAAGGAGAGTGTAGCCCGTCTGATAAATGAAAAGTAGCATTAACAAATACGGAGGAAGTTGAGGTACTCAAAGAGTTCTTTGCTCCAATCTTCATGGACATTCAGGCTTCCCAAATCTCTCACACCCCTAATAAACTAGATGGAGGTCAGGGGAACAAAGTTCCTCACACTGTAAGAGAAGAACAAGTCTGAGACTGTATGAGTGGCAAAATCTGGCCTGTAGTAAAGAACAGGATATTCAAAAGAAAAAAATAATGTGGCTAATCTAATCAGACACTAATGATTTGTTGCAATGGGCATATATATTTGAGCATTCAGGAATGAATTATTTACCTCAGCTTCACAGACAATAGCAAAGTGCATGTTGTATAAAATTGGATATTGTATTATCAGCCCAAAGTTTAAATGTATAATGTAGGTGATAGCTGAACAACCTCCTGACAATCTAATGTTTTTAGCTCATTAAAAACCTCAGTAAAAATAATGCGAACACTTTGTTATTCTCTTTATAGTGATGATGGTTAACAAATCAATTAACATGTTAATATGTTAGCAATTCCTATCTGAATGGATTTAGCTCAATAACGGTTCCAAGACATCATTTGTATTGCTCAAGAGAATGTACACTCTCTGAATTCTACTTGTATTCATTAATTCCTTTCCACTTCACACATAAATATGGTACTTGACATGCTGTCCTTGGTGATGTATAATAGCAATTTGCTTCTGACCTCTAGGTTGCTTTCTTTTTTGTGTGCTATTAACTGAGATTCCAGGACTGTTCAGTATGAATGCTTCTGGTGGAACAAGTGCTCTACAATAACCCCCACTGCTATGTGGTAAACCATTAATTACTTCAAAGTTTGACTTGTATTCTAAAGCTACAGCTCTTTGGAGTGTATTTGTTTTGCTATATTCATGCCAAACTTTGTTTCATAGACTGAAAGGAGATACCTGCCTATGTCCTTGTGTAAAGAAGCACTTCATACTAGTTCTGGCTACTACTTGCAGATGTAAAAATCTGTAATAGTAGTTGTTGCTTATTTCCAAGACCTGAGTACCTTAAGCAAGTAGTCTCAGACCTGACTGAGAACAGCTGACTGGTAGGCAACTGAAAATCCTGATCTGGGAAGACATAATTTTTTATCACTCAAAGAAATTTAGTATAACCTCCGTAGTTAAAATTAAGACTGTGGCATGCATCACTCATACTTACAGTTCTGTAAATGATGCAAAACCCCTGCATGAATTTGTAAGCTAGAGAGGAGTAAGAGCAATAGAAAGGAGAAATAACTCTGTGTAGCGTAGCATGGAGTGATTACTGGCAGCCCTGTCCCATGGGACTTTCTGAATAAAAAGAGAAGTAGAGATATACGTTCTATTTCCGATGTCTGGTAATTATGTATAATTTTTGTAATTATTTTTTCTTTTCACTCTCTCTTCCTCCAATCAAAAATGGACTGAAAGCCTGAAGCAACTAATGATTTAGGAGTCTGGAGAGTCCTTGCCCATAGATACCTGAACATACCCTTAGGAGATAGAGCTCAAAATTTATCTGGGTGTGAACTCAAGTATAACCTGTTTGCATCCATTGCTTGCAATTTATTACTTGTCAGTTCCATTCAGATAGTAGGCGGTATTTTATCACTACCAGTTCATTTCCTCTTTCCCTTCTGCTACAGAAACATGGAAAACTTCATAGCAATCTTGTTAAATTTACAAGCAATGAACAAAAAATCCTTAAGAAAGAACAGAATTGGTTGCAGGACTTAAATTCAGTTGGCGAAAAATGGTGCTATTTGTGTCCTCACTCCTTGCATGTGAGAAATGGGTAGGTGAATACCTGCTTTCAAAGTGACAGAGATGGAAGCAGAGTGCTATTTGGAGACTTTGTCACTTATACATTTGCAGGACCCTAAACTAGAGGTGAAGGAGCTGAACAGAGAGGGCTAACTGCAAGCTTGTGTTGACCAGGAATGCTGGATTTAGGGACTGAAGGATGGAGACCAGGAGACAAAATAACTTGATGGAGAATAAGAAGTTAGTTAATTGATCACCCATCAGTCAATGTAATAGCAGCAAGTATCCTGCTTAGTAATGTCTTGGATATATTTAATAATCTTATGTGCTAAGTCCCACACCAAATTTGGCATAGTTTGTTATGCTTCCAAGTCTTAAGTGGGTGAGACACCTTTACATGTAGATCCAACCTATTTAAAACAGCTGTGAAGCCTATATGTGGTGAATTGTTTCTACAATAGGCATATCCATAATAAAATGCCCTTTCATGAAGAGAAAGGTTAAATTCTCTCCAGGTCTGTACTTCTTAGTCTTAGACTTGACTTTGTCCATTCAGACAAATTACCATACAAGGCAACAGTGTGTGGTGGTGAAATTTGAAGAGCTAGGAACAGTGAGTTCTGTTGTTAATTATTAGATGCCACTACTGTGAAAGATGATATAAAACACGAGAAGATTATTTTTTCTGAGATTCATGCACACTGTTATGAGTCTGCTCCACTTCATAACTAATAAAGATGACATTATAGACAGTACTCCCAAGAGCTATTAGAGGAAAAAAAAAAAAGAGCCAAATCATAAGGATGTAACAACAGTCTTCAAACTGTTGTTCAAACTTCTAACATTTTCCATGAAGTTATTTATTCTTTTTCTCTTAGCTCACTATTTCCGGTAAAATCAACTGTGTTTTCCTTTGTTATGCAGTCACTCTTCACCACCCACTCTCAAAATGCGTAAATAACTCTTCTGAAGTTTTTTTTCGGAAAGACTTTGGGTTAGGGTACTACATACGGGACTTGGGGTGGAGGGCTGATGTCTTTTTCATGGTCTCAGAATGATGAATGTCTTCTGATATCTGAGAAAAGCTTCCTGAAGCTCATCTTTGAACTGCGTTTTTCAGGAGAAGCAGTACTGCAAATGATTAAGATGTGTAAAATTAACAATCTGACTGTTTTCCTGTATTTCCCCAACCTAAAATAAAACAGTAGCATCATTCTGTTTTCTCCTCAGTGGTGACACTTTGAAAAGTATGTTTTTAAAGGTGAAGAGCTGAAAACTGACCCAAAGAAAGAATGGCAGGTTGAAAACACAGATTGAAGGCCAAACCTTCACCACTAGAAGGATTCAACTCTTCCTGCTTTTGCCAAACTTTTTGCATTAATATATTGTGGCAGACATCCTGTGTGGCCTACCACTTCTGCTCTTTTGAGTTTAGGCTTCCTCCATTTTTCAGGGTTTTGCTTTTACTCAGCAAGTTTCATGGACTGTTTATATATGAGCTCTTCTTTGCTTTTGTATATTGAATCTTTTACAGAGGGAAGAAATTACACATCTGCCTGAAACAAAGTTTGAATACTCAATTAAAACGGGGCATTGTGACTGTCAGAATAAAAGAAATGAGGATTAAAAAGCTTTATCAGTTGGGAGTCAAGACGCATTCTGTGGAATTGACGATGTGTATGGCCTCTATCCCATCTCTGTGATTGAATTTAGGAAGAAAGCAATGTGTCTTCATGTCTTTAAAATAATTTTAATCTATATTAATTGAAATTGAAAGGAGAAAGAGCAGAAGAAGTAGGGCAATATTCCATGTCAGACTTCTGCTGTTCTTCTGATTTAGCTGCTCCACAGCTTTATATTTTATGCTTAGTTGGGGGAATCTCTAAGAAAAAAAGTGCAATAGAAATTGGAATAAGTTGAAGGTTTGGCATGTAAAGGATCACAACAGAAACAAGATGGTGGTAAGAAATTGGTTGATCTTTTCCTAGCTACTCACTGACTGGCCATTAGAGCTGACTGGAAGCTGGAGTGGGGGCTCTTTTCTGCCTTTTTATTTTTGTTCTTTTTCTTTCACGGTTTATATCTCTCTTGACATTTTAAACCAAAACTCTATGGAAAATTCAATACAAATTCAAGAATAAATTCCTCAAGAACAACAAAAAAATCCACTTTTATTTGTTTATTTATTTATCAAAATCAGTTCAAGGGAGAAAAAAATACCCTATGTGCTGCAGCAGAGAAAAAGGAGCATATGTAGAATTGATTAGATACAATTTGTATATAACTGATCTGTATTACATACAACCATAGGAGCAGACACCATAATTGAAACAAATCTATTTCAGTGCTATTGCCTTTTGTTTTTGCCTACTCTCAGGCAAAAAAAAAAAAAAAAAAAAAAAAAAGAGGAAACTACATTTTCAATCATTGCCAGTAATGCTGAGACACATCCACATCACCTTCTGCTTCTGCTCCCAAACTGCTTATCCTATGCTGGAATGTGCAATCAAAAATTGCAGTAAGCACAATAATTATTATATTTTATGTTCTCCACTAACAGAGCCTAGTATTTCATCCTACCATCACTTTTCAAATTAAGGATTATTTAGAAAAGAGGTATCTTAAGCAGTAACATTTAAGATGTCTTTAAAAGGAACTTTGTATTTAGAGGAATACCTATGGGAGAAAATAAAGGTATCATTATAGTTGGCTTCCTCCTTTTCTGTTTACATTCTTTGTTTTGATCTCCAAAGTTGATGGAAATCAGGACGTTGAATTACTATTTCTGACAGAGAATGGATCAGTTTCTCAACAGGGTAAAAATAGCTCTTAAAAGAAGAGAAAATGATTTTTTGTTACCTATACATTTCCTCATAACTCTTCTTGAAGAAGCTTGCAGTCTTCTGCAATATCAATTGGCCTGGTAATTTTGCCTTTGGCTTGAAGTCACTCAAGTCATTCAAAGTTTTCAAGTGAATCTTGTGTTTGCTGTGTCTTTTTTCTCTTTCAGTTTTGAGAGAGCCATCCATTTGAGAATAGAATCACAGAATGGCCTGGGTTGAAAAGGACTGCAAAGATCATCTAGTTTCAACCCGCCTGCTGTGTGCAGGGTCGCCAACCACCAGACCAGGCTGCCCAGAGCCACATCCAGCCTGGCCTTGAATGCCTCCAGGGATGGGGCATCCACAACCTCCTTGGGCAGCCTGCTCCAATAAATCTTTCCAACATCTTTTTAAGATGTGACACATTAGAGCTACTTAGGAAATCTCAGAAAACCTTTTGGAAAACTGAAGCCTCCTCCACGCTTCTCAGCATGGTCCCAGCACTGTAGGAACTCAGCTCTTCAAGTGACCTGAGTAAAGGGTAAAAATATCTAGTCCTTATTTACAGATAATTATAAACAGAATACTAACATATAGTTTCTTTACAGTTTACTTACAGCTGTTTTTCCAGAATTTCTCATTGTTATTTGAAATTCACCACAAAAAAACTTTAATACCTAGTAGGACCTTTGTGCAAGCTTACGAAACAAGGACACATGTAAGTACTACAGAAGTACTGATGGAAAATTACAGTATTGTTTACTGTCTGCTGCAAATGTGAACATAGGAGAATAAATGTTACATGGAAATCTCAGTGAACCAGGTGTTCCTCCTCTTCGTTCTATTTCCACTTTCACACTGGTTGCAGAGAAGCAGCCTAATGGCTCCAGGTGGTCGGCTGAGCAACTCACACCTGGCTCTTCTTAAGAGAGTTACTCTTAATGAGCTGAGCACCAGGGAAATCAGAAGTGAATGCTCACAATGACAGCTTCATTTCTTCATCCGTTCATACAGGAAGTATGATAGCCTGAGAGTGCGAGATTCTGCACTCTTGTGAGACTAAAGGAGTTAACAAGTATGTGCACTCTTTAATGGCATGGAGTGAATAGCCAAGTCATTTACCTTGATCACACTGGGACTCTGCTCCTGCAGATGGGAGACTTTGCTACTGAGAGCTTCCTCTTTCATAAGGCATTTATCTTTCACCTTTAAAACTCTGAGCAATGTCTAAATATTTTAAATGCAGTGTGGCATTTTTCTGTGCTGCTCCTGTGAAATGCACTTTAGAGAAGGGCTTCATCAGTTTTACAGCGTGGTCACAGCACAGGAAAATGACTGATAGGAGGAGAATGGCTTTCAATTTACCAAAACGTAGATTTCAATAAGTGTTTCCACTGATAAAGGGGTTTTGAGAAGGCGTGGTAGTGTGAGCACTGCAGCCAGAGTGAGGAACTAGTGTCTATTTCAGACTAGCATGTGTATAGAATGCAAATAACAATTTCAAATCCAAATACAGTCAAATAAAACTATTATTAACCTCTTATCTTAGGGATTCTTCACTTTCATTTTCCAGGGTTTAGTTGCTTATAGTGTATAGTATTTGTGGCTCCCAGGGAGACTTTAGTTGGGAAACTCATTAAAAATCTGTGTCTTGGTTTTCCAGTCACTATGAATGTTGATTGCAACGTTTACCTACTGCACATGGCTCTGTGAGGCTTAATTAGATAGCATTTCCAAAGCATTTTGGAAATGATAAAAGATCTCTATCCTCTAATAGCTGAATGTTACCTAATTAAGGAATGGGCGATATCTCTGACACATGCAGTGTAATAGAAGATGTTCTAGTTTTGACTTAGACATCAGTATGTCATATTGCACTAGGCTTGATTTTAATTTTCTGCTGATTTAATGCTATCATAATTCCATTAATTTCAGCAACGCTTTATTTTCTAACACAAAGAGTAGAACCTATAAAAAGTCTGTGTATGCCTTTCATTCATTCTGATGGGTTTAGATTTTGTTTTTACAAACACGTAGATGTGTTTGCTTGATAGTTTTACTCTGGTTTATGGCAATTGCGATTGGTGTTTGTTGCTGGGGTATCTGGTAGAAATGCAAATGGAAAAGCTGGGCTCTAGAAGAATGAAATTACTAAATTAGTGGCTCTTCAATGGAAAGCTGAAAGCACACTTCACAGTCAGGTTTTACTTCTATTTTTATTCTGCTCGCATAGACTTACATGCATTCTGACAAGACTCTTAAAACTTCAACCATGCTTGCTAAAAACATATCTCTGCTTTGTGCTTTACATCAGCTGAAAATGGCTAAAAATAACAATTTTTACAAATTCCACACCAGGTTTGTTCTTGCCTTGTGTCTGGTGGCAATTCTGGCATTGGATCCAAAAGCCATTGAAACAACTTTTTACTGAGGTTATTAAAACTGTCAAGAAATTCTGTAAATATAGCTTGGAGCTCTTTCTTCTGCAAATCCAGACATGTTAAAAGGGCTGAAATAACTACCATTTACTATAAACCGGATGGAGAGGAAAATGATTTGAAAGTGCCAGTCCAATGATGCATGCACTTGGCCATCTGCTGTAGGGACAGAAAGCCTTGGAAGCAGGAAACAAAGGTTATTTTCTACTTTCTTCTGCATTTCTGACTGCCATTGTTCCAGTCTCACTCTTCTAACTGAAATGTATGTTTTTTTCATGACAGCATCCAAATTTCTATTTCTGGTACTTTCCTTAACGTCACTGACAATTTTCTGAACAACTCCCCACTTACCTTCTTCAAGTGCAGAGTAACATTTCCAACTCTGAGAAGTCAAGCTCAAAATAAGGGTAGGATTTGGATTAACTTGCCATTTCTTCAAATGGTCCACAGTGTACTCATCTTTTAATATTTTGTAAGTAGTAATATTTCAGTGTAGAATAGCTAAAATGCAGTGACATGACTGGCCAACAAATCCGAGAGGTTTGCTAAGACTTGTCATTTAGGAATTGCTCAGATGTTATTCCAACTAAGAAAATCAGAAATTTAATACCCACTTTGCACAGGTTATGAACACCATTCCTGCATAATTCCTTAACCTTTGAACCTCTGAAGGTCTTCTGTTTGCAACCCTGTAGTCTGCCTTTTACATGCAGTTTGCGACATTTTGCCTAAGATGCTCTGGCAGTATTTTCTACTGCAGGTCTCTTGCTGTTGTTATTCTGCTGTTATTCTCACTGCCTTACAACTGTAGTTCCAGGAAACAAACTACCTTGGTTATGTGGGAATCAAATGTTGTTTCATCATTAGAACAACACAAGAACTTTTTATTTCATGGTCTCTGCTGCCATAGCTCTTTATGGGGGTCTTTCTGCTTTACTGGGAGGGGGGTCTCTGATAATTTTCATCACTTATCCTCTAGATAAACCTTCCTCAGGAATGCGTGCTCAGTATATAGGTAAAGTAATATATAATCATAGGGGTTATGTAGATGGAACAGATTATGGGCACAAAAACTGAAGCTCCTGTCTGTCCAGCCTTCTGAAATACCTCTGAGCCTTACTAATACTTGGTGCTGGACAGAAAAGACCAAGTAATAGAGAATTTAGGGAGAAGTTAAGTAATTAGCAAAATACATGTAAAGCTAGCAACAATTTATGTCTAGTCAGCATGAATATATGTATAATATTTTGTCATAAACGTTGCAAGAATATCCTGACAAGGTTGATCAAACCAGAGAAAAAGTCATGAGATGCTCAAGGAAGTGCCTGAAGAGTCATCATGAAGGCCTGGCATCCCCCCCTTGGTGCTCTTTGTTTAACAAAGGAAGCATCCTCTGGACAGAATGGAAGAAGGCTTGGAGACAATGAATCACCATATCAACATGATAAGGAAAGTACTGAGATATCTTGGAAACAGCAGGATGGTGACTGACTGGCACTGAAATAGCACATGAACTAACAAGTGTCAGAATGCATTAACAAATGCAAATCTTTGTTAAGATTATGAACCCAGGGTACCCAACCAATGGGAAAACAAGGGAGGGGGGTAGGTATGGGGGGATTTGGTACAAAAGCTGTACTACTGTGTCCATAGGTGAGCTCCTGCTTGCAGGATGTCCACAATTGCAATTGTGAATAAAATCTGCTTTTATCAGATACACTGTCTTGACAAAACTATCTGTATATTTCCAACAGTTAGAATGGAAAAACTGAGTCCCTAGTAGTTTTTGACTGTGATCTGGCAGAATAATAAGTGTTTTTACTGTTAGAGAGGAATGAATAAACCAATGTAGGATTCATTATACAGCCAGTAAGTTGCTTGGTCCAGCCAGAAGAGTTTGATCAGCACTGAATTCTATTTTTATGTCAATATTTGGTAATGTAATAGACAGAGTCGAACAACAGAAGTTACATTGATTACTTCTATCCAAAAGCTTACCCAAGGACTTACTGAAAAAGGGCTGGCTAATGAAAATAAAGACACATATACATCCAATTTTCCATAGCTATTCAGACAAGAGGGGTAGGTGCTTTTTGTGTTATGAGTCCTGGCACCATAACCCGCTTACACATGACTAACAGAATCAGCATGACTGCAGTTTCTTTTTCCATATTAGCACACTCATCAATTTTTCTGTTGATGCCTGACATGCACAGTTTGATTATCCATCCTGCTTATCTAATTGTATTAAATGAAATGCTTAGCAATATTTCACTATGTAATGTGACTGGAGTCCTTTTGCAGCTTCACTGAAATTTCAGTTTACTCCAGATCTGAATTCCTTTGAACTACCACACTACGTGCACAGCCCATTTCTTTTCTGTTTCATAGCAGACTTGATGATGATTAGTTGTCCCTTTTCTAAGCTAAAAATAAAGGATGAGTGTCACTGTATGAGTTACTCTCCTTGCATTTTCTTTACTTCAGATGTCTCATCCTTCTCAAATATGATAAGCAAGAAAGAAAACAGGCAAGAAATACAGGTGCCAGCTGAGTATTTCTGGGGCTTTTGATCTTCTTATCTTCCTGTAAACACAATTTACAAGTATGTTCACTACAAGTCATGATGAAGCAAGCCTACATACTTGAGTTAGCCCGAGCCTGGCTTACCATTCTAATAACATTTGCTATTTTATTTCATTGCCATTATAGCAGTGCCTATAATGCTCGTGCCTTTTACATACTTCTGTTTATAAGTTATTTAATCATAGTACATATGGACTGATCTAAATGTGTATGTTTGGTGGCCCTGCCAGGCAGGGGGGTTGGAACTACATGATCCTTGAGGTCCCTTCCAACCCGGGTGATTCTGTGATTCTGTGATTCTGTGACTTTTCTGCAAGAAAAAAAAAGAAAAAAAAAAGAAAAAAAAAAAGGCAGAATCACAGAATGGCCCGGTTTGGAAAGGACCTCAGGGGTCATGAATCTCCAATCCCTCCAGCAGAACAAAACTATGAAATGAGTATGGGTGGGAGACAAGAAACAGGAAGATGCTGTTTCCAAGTATGTGGGGTTTTGTTTATATATGGAGAAGAAATCTCATCCTATTTATCAAATGATGTTCTGCTCTTAGGTTTTCTCTTGCACTCGTCAGTGTTAATTAGAGCATGTATTTTTTTACAAGTCTTATGAAGAGCAGCTGAGGGAACTGGGATTATTTCTTCTGGAGAAGAGGAGGCTCAGGGGAGACATTATAGCTCTCTATAACTACCTGAAGGGTGACTGCGGTGAGGTGAGTGTTGGCCTCTTTTCCCATGTAACTAGTGATAGGACTAGAGGGAATGGCCTCAAATTGTGCCAGATTCAGGCTGGATGTTAGGAGAAACTTATTCTCTCAAAAGAGTGGTCAGGTGCTGGAATGGGCAGCCCAGGCAGGTGGTGGAGTCACTGACCTGGGGGTGTTCAAGAAACATGGTTTAGTGCGAAATATTAGTGATAGGTGGGTGATTGGACTGGATGATCTTGGAGGTCTTTTCCAACCTTGGTGATTTTATGATTCACTTTATGATTCACCCCGGGCATTATTATTATAGATGACCACACTCATCCTCACAAAAATTATTCTTGAGGGTTCTGCTGTGTGAAACTTTTCTAAAGCAGCTGTCCTAAGACCTTCTTTGTGAACTCACTCATTCAATTTATTTTTGGAGTTGATCTGAAACCATGGTCTATGAACATTCTTTGCTTTAGCTTGTGAAAACAGGCTTACCCATTACATTAACATTTAATTATCTTACAAAACTGAAGGCTTTAAATCTGTCCTCTGGGCCACACTCAACATCTGGGAGGCTCACTAAGTAATGCGTCTGAATGACCATGAAGATTAATACAGGAACATAAAAAGCTCCCATAGGCACTTCGCACTCCCTGTTATGGAATAATATAAACAGGACTTTTGCATGCCTGAAAAAAAGACATAAATTTAACTTGAAAATAATGTGCAATCTCTTGGTGTTTGCAGTAAATACACTTTGTTATTCTCCCAAGCCTCAGCAATGATCCACTACTGTCACTCAGACTGACAGTTAACAGAAGGAAGCTGTCACTGATAATCAGGATTGCCCCCAGCCAGGCAGCAGTGGTACAGCCCTGCACTGATATAACTGGGCTTTCAGGCTTTAAGATAACTATGATGGCTTTTTTGTTTGTTTGTTTTGTTTTCTATAGGAAGGAAGTAACACATCTCTTGGACAAAATACTATTTTCTCTTTGCCTGGAGAAGTTAATACCATGAGCCCCAAAGAAAACTCTATTTTGCCACTCTGTAAAATTAGTAGCCTGAATAAAATAGAGGAAAAATAGCAACGGGTGAAGATGCTTTGGTAGACATGGCAAGAAAATAAAGAGCTGCCCCAGTCCATATCTCTGTAAGCTCAGGCAAACAGAGCTCTATTAGCCATAGCAGCATGATCCTTTCCTCAGATTTCTTTGTATGTATGTTGATTTTTTTTTTTAAGCTAACATTCCTAAATGCCCATATCTTTTAAAGTAAATAGAAGCCTGAAACAGAAAAATGAACATACTTTGAAATAAAAGGTCAGAATAACCTGATCACTCCTGCCCTTTATTTTCCCATTAAAACATGGTTGTCTAAATTCAGCGATTAAAACAACAACACAAAATGCAAACAAGCAACAGCCTGCGCAATCCACAGCCACTCAGGCCTTCTGTCAGTGTCCTCATGAATTCCTCTGTTTTCATTATGTCATGAGGAGGAGATTTTGCCCAAACTGTTTCTTGGGCTCATAAATATAAGCAGATATTCTTTCAGAAGTTCTTTCTGTAAGAGTCCCTTTATCATAGACTTCTTTTGTTTCTAGAAGCAAATATCAGAAACTAAAGAAAGATGATTATTTTCTTGCAGTTTTTACATTTCTGGCTTCTTATGGAAATATTGGAACTCTCCATCCCCAACACTTCTTAGGAACTCTGATGATCGCTCTCATGCTTTCTCTCCTTTCTACCTGTGTGATTCCCTCCTGATTGAATTTGCAGTGGCCAAACATAATTATTCTGTATTTAGTTATTCTGTATTTAGTCCTTCCCAGTATCGTGTCTAGGCAGTTTTGATGAATTTAGACTTAGACGTGAGGAAAGGAATGTCTGTGTAGCCTCCATTATTCTCAGATATTGCTTGCAGATGCATGAGATGGTTGAGCAGAAATTGATATGGATTGGAAACTGGCTGATTTCAGAAGAGATGATCAGAAGCATGAAACCAGATTGGAGGTCAGTCACTAGCGTTGTACTCGAGGCGTCAGTACTGTATCCAGTCCTGTGTAATAACTTCATTAATAGTCTGGATGATGAGAGGAGTGTACATTCAACAAATCTGCATATGATGCCCTGGATGCCTACCTGTGCGACCTGCTGTAGGGAACCTGCTTTGGCAGGGGGGTTGGACTCGATGATCTCTGGAGGTCCCTTCCAACCCCTACAATTCTGTGATTCTGTGATTCTGTGATTCTGTGATAATGCATACATAACATTCGAGGTATGTAAGAAAAGCCTTGGGAATGAAACAAGGTTGCACTGCCTTCATGTTGTTACAGCAACAGGTAGAGGAGATGCAAGGTCCTCAGAGATGTAACTTAATTCACAGCTTTCACACTTGTTGAAGCACAGTTTCATTTTATCACTTCAAGAAGCTCTGCAAGAACTTTGGGGCTGACATTGCTTTTGGCTCGGGGTGCCTCATAGTTGAGTTGAATGGCTGCATATTAAAGAATCTGGTGCAGATCATACTGGTGTTACCAAATCTCTTTACTGTCTTGCTGAAGAAAGGAAGCCAAGATCAGAGCTACATGGAGGTGCTCAGGCACTGGAATTTCAGTACTCACCTTTTTTTTTTTTCTTCTTATTTTTTTCTCCCCACAAAAGGGGCCTTGGGATAGAATTACTTTGACTTTCTGTGCATATTTGTTCTCTTGAGTTTTTACCTTAGCATGCTTGCCATGTAAAATATTTTCTGGCATGCAATCCATTGCATGATGAACCACAGTTCACCTGTCTATCTAAATAACCTGGAAATACTGTGTCTGGCTTGAAACTCACAAATTTTTTTACACTTAGTTTGGGAATGCAACATGTCACTGGGGATGGAATGTCTCAAAAGGGCTGAGAGCATCTCTCTTGGGTGCTTTTCAGCTAGTGATGCTCAGCTTCTGCAGCTGTGTACCTGGCAAGGACGCTCTGTGTAGCCTGAAGGTGGAAATGAATGGTATCTATGAACTCTGTCACTTAGAAAAAAAACCCAAAAAACTAATGTAGTTTGTATTTCTCCTGTAGATCCATTACTCTTCCTGGTTTATGTCTCAGCAAAGTGAAGGTCAGCATCTCAGTAGGATCGATTCATGGCTCTGCAAAGGATTCCTGTGCCAAATGATGAACAAAGCATGCTGTAAGTGGGAAAAGCTGAAGGCTTTGCTCTTCAAGGGAATATGTGCATCCATTACTTGCTCAGTAATCTGAATAGAAGCTGAGGGAGTTAAGGATTTTGCAAAATGAGATCATGACACAAGCGTGAATGAGTGGACATGAAACAGCTCAGTAATCCTGGTATTTTCCTGCTCTGATCACTGGCTTTCTCATTATGCTTGATCTCATCTGGCAATGCATATGGATAATAAGAGTGGTTTATTTCAGAATATTGTCAAATAGGGACACTCATTCATATCCAAAATGCCTGTTTGTAAAAATCTGTAATGAGGCACCCTCTCTCTGTTTCCTGTTAATTTCTAAGACTGAAAATATTATGAACATATGTTTTCTTTCTTTTTTTTTTTTTTTTTTTTTTTGACTGCTACATCTTTGTCCATCAACATCTAAAAAGAACGGAAAGCAGTGGGTAATAAATGAAAATCAATGGAAGAGAAATAAGATTTCACTAGGCTTATAAAAGGCTTTGTTTATATTTGGGCAATCAGTTTGTTGATGACAGTTTGTGCTTCACATGACAATAGTGTTCTGGATTTCAGACTGTTTACTACTGTACAATCAGATCAGAAATCTTCCTAACAGCTCTGGGGAGGAACTGCTAATTGACTCCATTTGTTGGAAGAGGTGTGGGAGGGGAACTGCAGCCTCCTTGCAAATTGCCCATCTTTCTTTAGGAGCCTGAAGCATTTTAAGGCTGGAGATGAGGAGAAACAGTGGATTTGATCCAAAGCCTTGCCACTGCCTGATGTGGCACCGCTAGGGCTGGGGAAACAGCCGTTGTAGTTTAGCCCAGCAGGCAGCTGAGCCCCACACAGTCTTTCACTCAATTCTCCTCCAGAGGAGTGGGGGAGGGAACTGGAAATGTAGAAGTGCAAGAACGTGTTGGTTGAGATAAACACACTTTAATAGGTAAAGCAAATCGGTACATGCAATTGAAACAAAACAAGGAATACATTCAGTACTTTCCATCAACAAGCTTCCAGGAAGTCAAGGCTCATCACATGTAATGGTTACTTGGGAATACAAATACTAATACTCAAAACATCCCTCTACCTCTTTTCCGACAGTTTTATTGCTGAGAATGTCATCATATTGCATAAATATCCTTCTGGACAATTTGGATCAGCTGTCCTTGTTCTCACCCCAGCTTCTTGTGCACCCTCAGCTCCTTGCTGGCAGGGCAACACAAGAAGTAGGAAGGTCTTTGTCTCTGTGCAAATACTGTTCAGTAACAACTAAAGCATCTGTATGGTATCAGCAGTATTTTCATAAAAAATCTGAATTACAGCAATCACGCAAACCTCTGTGAAGAAAATTATCCCAGCAAAGGCCATGACAATAATAACCCCTTATTCCACACAATTTACATGTTACCTGGGAGTCATACTATCCAATACAATCTCATTAGCAACTACCCTTTGATTAATTCACAGATCATTCCCTCTGTCTATTAATAGGTCAGGAGAGGCAGTGTGTTGCATGGAGGTACTGGATCCTGAAGCCTGTTCATATTGCTCAGGACAGGTCACTGCTGCACTGAGCTTATCCATTGGCCACAGTTCCTTCAGAAGTCTCCTGCTGTGTCATGGAGTTATTCATAGCCCGAGAGACTTCAAGGTGCATGTGAGCCCATGTGGGCTCGCCAGTGGGTCACAGTCCCTCTGACTGAGGTTCACACTGTAGTCCCAGCCTGTTCAGTAGAGCAGCATGGGAATAGCAGTGATATCCAGGTAATCTGCCAGACTATGTCATAGCCATAACTGTTTTCAAATTGTTCCTAGGCATGGCAAAGCAAGATGGTAAGAAGTGGAGGAAACAACATAAGAAAAATTTGCCACTGACAAGAACTAGATTCTAATATACAGTAATGCACACAAGCTCTGTGGCAAGCACAGAAACCTGCAAATTAACATCTAAACAGCTATAACTTCTGCACATTCAGTCTAGCATAGTCCAACCAAACCTATCATTGTCTTAATCCTTTGAATGCCACCTTAAACACAAAAAGTGGTTTAAACATGGTAAGAGCTCATATGAAGAAAATTAACTCTATCCCAGCCAAAATCATGATGCTATCTTTCATGTTTCACAGATGTTTCACTGATGTTCCTGGAAGAGACTGTCATGCCCAGAATGCGGATAGCTCCTTGTCACTGCCATCCTGACAAGTGGAGGAAATCACCCTCATATCTGTCTGCTACACTTCTCATGTAGTTCCTCCATAATTCATCCCAGGTACAATTAGCCAGGCAGGATTAAAGAAATAAAGTGCTACATCTTCACTATGCCATCTCATATTTTCACCGGGAGCAGGTGGGGAGCATTCATGTGAGATGCTCGGCTGGCTGCCTGATCAGCACTTCATCTTCTGTGAAAGAGTAATGGCTAGCTAGTGCATGTGAGCAAGGCAGGGTGAGCACTTCGCTTGGCACAGCTAGGACCTGGTGAGGGTATACATTCACAGGCAAATGCAGATTCTTCTGGTGGTACAGGGAAAATATTTCCAGTGTTCCAGAATAAAACTTTCAGTCCCTGGGGAAAAAAACTCAAAATTATTTGCAGACAGTGCATGAAGGAGTGTCAGAAGTAAGGAACTTTGCCTGTCCCAGAATTTTACCATATTCTTCATGCTGTTTCTCAGCTCCTTCAGAATCTAAGTCAAGCACTGCTGATGCTGCTGAGGCATGAACTATGGCACGAAATTCTATGATTCTATCTCTCTTAGTTCAGCCACTGTTACGGGGATACAGCTCATAGCTGTGGATTTGGGTTAGATTTTTCAGAACTCTGAAACAGAAAAAAATTTTTTGTGACATGTATGCACTGAAAAGATAAGGAAGGTACTGCAGCAATGTAGGTGAAGTTTCAGTTTGGAAGATCTGGGGCTGGGTTAGTAACTCAACAGATTTCCAAATCTTTCTTATCATAGTTTATAAAGGAAGTTGAACCATACAACATGTGCACAAGGAATAAAAAGAACATGTGGGATGAGTTTGAGCGGTGAGAATAAATGCACAAGAGCTGTCAGAGAGTAGCAAATATCTGCAAGAACAGCTGTGAGAAGGCAAAGCTAGATTATTGTCTGACCATGACATTGCAAGAAGTGGTAAGCCTGTGTCAGGCAGCAAGCTTCTGGTACACCAGGATTAACTCCACTGCATTCAGAGCAAAAGACAAGGAAAGCCAGTATCAGATAGAGAATTAGAACAAGAGAATCAGAAGGTGGTGATCTGCACAGTCAGGAGAGAGCTGATCATGTTACTAAGACAGCACATCTGAAAAAGCAGGAGCATGGTAAGCGTCACATCAAATCAGATCTCTAATCCGTTTAACTCACGGTGATGTCTGTCTCTGTTTTCAGTAATAAATGCTTCAGAAGGAGATTTCAGAATTGGGAAGATGACAAAGAACTGCGAAGGACAGCATTGTTGTCCTTGCCTTTCCAAGAGTAATAGATTGCAGAATATCATTTCAATTAATTATGATATGACTTGTGATGTACAAATTTCAAATGCTGGCCTGAATTTGTTGGTGTTTCTAAATGGACACAGTAATCTTTAGTGGCATTTAGGTGAGTTACAATGTTGACTAAGTAAAGTAGATGAGCAATACACCAACATTTTGATATTTACTGACTGTAGTATTTGTGATCTACCTTCACGAAGTTTTAGAAGGTTTGTTTTGGCCTTCAGAAATGTTTCTCTGTTCAAATATAATTTAGATATTGATGAAGTAGGGCATCAGACATCATTGTGCCCTTGCAGCAGAAAAATCTAATAGTATTCTTGGTAGCTTTAGGCAAAATACCACCTGCAGATCAAGAAAGCTGATCCTTCCTCTTTCCTCAGCAGTGGAGAGGTCACACATGGTGTACTGTGTACAAAAGAAACGTGGACATAATGGAAAGAGTCCAATGTAGGGCCACTAAGTTAATGAAGGCACTGGAGAACTTCTGAGAGAAGCTGAGAGACTTGAGATTGCCCAGCCCAGAGAAGAGAAGGCTCAAGGTGGATCTCATCAATGTCTACAAATACCTGAATAGAGAATGCAGAGAGGATGGAGCCAGGCTCTGTTCACTGGTGCCTAGTGCCAGGACAAGAGGCACTGGGCACAAACCAGAGCACTTCTGTGCTGTGCAGATGACAGAGCACTGACACAGGCTGCCCAGAGAGGCTGTGGGGTCTCCTCCTTGGAGATCTCCAAAAGCCACCTGGACACACTCCTGTGGGTGTCCCCACTGGAGTTGGGCTAGAGGGACCCCTGCCAACCAGGCAGTCTGGGATTTTACAGTATTCACCCCAGTTTTCTAATTCACATCCTTTTCCAGTTCTGTTTTAAAATACATTTCTTTTCAGCTGGAGCAACCAGCAGAGACACTCACTTTTAGTCTTGAATCTTTCCAGTGCTTATTTTGCAGCCTTGGTGGGGACTAGAGAAAACATGGAAAGAATTGTAGGGTGCAAAGAAAGCACCAGGGAGAAGACTAGACTTAGTATCATAGTAAATGTTACAGTCAATGCTGTCTGATGAGGTCAGGAAGGAAGACGTTATGAGAGAAAAGGAGGAGGGGATTGTATATACAGAAAACAGCAAAAAGCAGCTAAAGAATGTGAATAACCACTGAAGTATGAGGGGAGATAGAGCTCTGAGTCAAAGCATTTGTTTCTGGCTAACATCAATCAATGCTTAGGAAAACAGCCACTGGGGGCTAATGATAGATGGCACTGATGGTTAAAGAGAAGAGGATAAGGAACTTGTACTTACCAGAGGTGCCGTTCTTCCCTGGCTGTGGAACATATATTGATAAGAATGTACACACCATGCTCAGAATGCGCTGGCATAGGTCTAAGTCCTGGATAAGACCCCAAATTTATTTTATTTTTATTTACTCTGGGTTATTGAAAGCATCGCTATGTCACGGTACAGTTCAGTACACTGCTGTGCAGGTGCTTTGAATGAATGGAAGACACTGAATAGTCTGAGTCATGGTTAAGACTCAGTGTAAGTATTTTGCTCTCTTTCCCTTGCCTGCCTTTGGTAGTCATGCTTTTAAAGAGCAGAGAAGCCAAAACAAAATGATAACAAGAAAGCAAAACTAGAATGATTAACTCTGAAGGGCTAGGTTGCCAACCTTTGAGTTGAGGTGAACAGCAGCCAGCTACAGATGTGAGCATCTGAAAACATATCCTGTAAACTCAAAGAGCTAAATCTAAGAACCAGGAACTTAATAATTTACAAAGAGAACTTGTGAATAATTTAAAGGCTGCAAGAGAGCCATTCCCTGGTCTGAAATCAGCTAGTCTGGTTGCCTTCTTCTACTTCTCAAGTTGGAGCTTTTCCAGGGAGGGGGGTTTGCTGTTCTCCAGGCTTGTTCAGCATTCACTGGAGCACAAATGTTGGAAGGAAATAATAAGAATATTAAATCAATAGTGCTTGAAGCTAACAAATAGCAGCAGTGAAACAGAAAGAGAGTGGCTTCTTGCTGATACTGGGGAGTGTATACCTGTTTGAAGGACACAAGGCAAGGTGAGATTTCTCCACTCATTAACACAGAAAAATATGGCGCAGTATTCAGAAACCACAAATGTCACATCCCTCCCAACAAGATGATTTACCTGATAATATCAAACTCACTTCCAAGGCATCCTCAGTACCACAAACATACAGATTCCTTAAAATCAAAAGTTAGCCGTCCACCTGGAGATGGAGTCATCCTCTCTGTCCATCTGGCTGCTGGGACTGAGGGAGTGTTTGACTCTATGCATAACATGATGGTACATTAATGAAAGCAGATATTGGTTAGGGAAAGACTTAAGGCCAAAAAGTTTGAATCTGGCAAAGTTCTATGAAAAAAATAGAGGGGAAAAAAAAAAGAGAAGGCATTAGGAAAACTTTAATGTAGGCACTGCTACCAGCCAGAATTTCTCTCTCCTCAGACCATCAAAGGTTATTTTTCTTGAAAGATGCACAGCATCTTTCCCCAGGAGCACAACAGTCCATTCCTTCGTTTCTCCCTAGTCCCAGCAGTTAGAGCATCACAAAATATGTTTTTTTTGTCCTCCTTGAGAGCTATATCCACTACTAAACCAGTGAAAGGATATCCCAGCAAAGGCTGAGAAGAGCAAAAGCTGTTTTGTATAAAATGTCATCTTCTGAATAAACTGTAAAACTGAAGTTTAAACGTTTGTGTTTGTTAGAGAAGCACAAGTGCAGTGTTTGGAAGTATACTTGGTGTGGACTGACTTCACTAAGAGTATTTTACCTCAGTTTCCAGGTTTTGTACAAGGCTGTCAAATCTTTATGTCTGTGCCCATCCAGTTGTCTGTTTTCTCTATTAATTATTTCTGGACATCTCTGAAAGCATCAATCACTTTGCAAGAGCACTGATGACAGAATTCCTGGCAGTGTGACATTGTCCTTTATCGACACCATAAAAATTCAACAGGAGAGTTGATCTATAAATATCCCCAATTCTGACAATAATTTCACTGGTGCTCTGAGCTTCTTAGGGACCAAAGTCAGTCAGCTACAGCATTCAAGCCTGACAGTAATCAGACTTTATTAGCATCTCATGGCATCACGAATTCCTTCCTAACGTGTCCTGAAATTGGAACCTGAAATATTTTCCAGACACTCTTCTGAATATTTATGTGATGCTGCTTCCCATGTGTAAGTTCAAATAATCTCTGTAAAAAATGGCTGCCATGCATAGGCAGACAAACGTCTTTATCACGTATCTGTAAGCCTGTTGTATTTTTGGTATCATTTGTTTCATAGAGGTCACGCTATGCCAATATTAATATGGGACAGATGAATAAGAATTGTAGGATTTGTTCATCAGCTGTGGACAGATGAAAATCCAAGTGGGTGGACATGAAATAACACCTTAAGATGGTGCCTACTTGATAAATACTGGGACTATAATTGCACCTCTAGAAATCAACTCTAAAAATAGAGTGAGACAAAAGAAAATGAGATGTCGATGAGAATTTATAATAGTGTTTTGTATAATGTCTCCTTCATTAGCATCCATCTGGACAGAACTGATTAAGTCTCTTAGCACACGTCACTAGGCAGGAGTGAAAAAGATGAAAGGATATTCAACAGCAGACAACAAGAAGTTGTACCATCGGTAGAGTGAATGCATAAACACCGACAATCCGCAGGCTGCATTACATTTTCTGTATTTTACTTCTAACTGGTACTATGACATGTGATTCAAAAACATGTTTTTTTGTCAATTAGGGCTCCTCTTGCCTGGTGTAATGAACACACTCAGAGGGCAATGCATAATCTCGTCAAAGGCTTGATCCAGACAGAAGGGCCAAAGTTGACAGAGAAATTTCTAAAAGACCAGGTGGAAATGTATTCCATACAGACAATTAATTAGAGGAAGTGAATGCATTATTCAGGCTCTGAACTGAAAAAAAAACCCAAACCAAAACAAAAAAGCAGAATAGATTTTTAGGTAACAGGCAATTCATTATCAAACAGATGTATTTACGTGGAAAAGATTTACTGCCCATAATAGATTTTTGGGATTAATGGCTTTTATTAGCCCCCCCCCCAAAAAAAAAAAAAAAGCAGATTGAAACTGTTGAGCACTCTACAAAGATATCTCATGCTCTGCTAATGCAGGTATTATACACTGTAAAAAGAAATTAGGCCTGGAAGTGCTATTTTTCTTTTTTACCTTTCAAAATGTATCCTTAAACATCAAATTAAAAATCAAGCCATTATAAACAAAAATTCAGGCAGATTATGCATTCTGAGTTATACAAAGTCATTTTGAAATGAGATAGTTGGTCAGGTTTTTAGTAAGAGTTATCAGGAGAGTCACTATAAAACCATATAAATTAGAGGAAGTTTCTACACTTTTAGCTTTATTTCCTAAAACCCAAAATAAAATAGTTTATATCTTATTGCATACTGAATGTCCTATACAGGAGAGATGCCTGTTCAGACACCCAAGAGAGGGAAAGTCTTTATTTATAGCTTCCACTTTCTTGCACACTACAACGTGAACATGAATAGAAACTTTTCCAATGAGGAGACCTCAGCCTGTGCCCTGTGGGGGATAGCTGCAAAGTTCCACAGGGAAAAGTTCTTTTGAAGACTAATGGTAAGGTTACAGAGTGTTAGCTGACTGAGACAAGGATGGCACAGGAGCTGCTGCCCCAACCCATCTCCCTGTTGGGATTCAGAAGGCATCACTGAGAGGTTATTTCCATGACTTCTGTTGCTGCCGCCAAGCCAGAAGATGTAGGAGTCCCTCTCTGCCTCATCAGCCACTGCTGTGAATGGTTTTATTAGTCCAGACAGTGCAGCTGAGTTTGGTTGCAAATAGCTGACTCTTCTGGAAATGCAGCACACTTCTTTTGGCTGACTCCGTGCAATCTCCCCTATGACATTACGTTCCTGAGTAGCCCTGACAGTTCTCCCCGTTGGAGTGAGGCTGGCTTGCACCCAGCACTCTTCATGCAGACTATGGACTGTACTGAAGACCACTCTCCCTATACGTTTGCATCTTGATTTCCCATGGAGACAAGCCTGGGATGAGCCCTTCTTGAGCTCATAGGTCTCTCTCCTCACTCTTAATCACTCCTGAATTCAGTGGCTGTTTCCAGACACTTTTGACAGAAGTCTCAGTGGCAATTATGTTTTTACCAGTTTTATACAAACAGGCTGTTGGGTAGATGAGGAATGGGAGAATGAACACTTGCAAATTCACGCCTAGCTTATGTCTGATCTCTCTGGCCCACTGGATGTGCTGTGCCAGCCCAAGGATCAATGCCATTGTACTCCTTGGGAAGACATTGAATGTATTTGTGGGGTTAATGGAAAAGTTTTGTCTGATTTGGCAAACAAATCTAATAGCAGAGGACACAAATGGCAAGAAATGGGGGCTTTATCACATTTGATGCTCATGGAATTAACTTGTTCTGCGTGAGTGAAAGACCACTTTGACAGCCAACACTACATACAAATCTATTCATTTGTTCATCTGTGGTATGTGAAGCTGTTAGTCAGATTACTAGCAAAGGGAAAGGTTTATTAGCAGAAATACCATAACAGTAATGTGATCTGATCAGTGCAGGAGTGCTAGCCAGGCTTCTGACCGGTGCCAAAATTACAGTGAGCTGTAATACATGGGGCCTCTGCATTGCTAACAGTAGGTTTAAATACAAGGGGGAACAACTGGCGTGTACTGAACAGGGAAATGTTTCTATTCAATTGCTGCTAAGTCTGCTGCATATAATTATAAGGATTGATGCCCTAACGAGGTATTTTATAGGCAGGTTGTTTATGACATTACATATTGGAAGAATGAAACGCTTGAGATGATCTCACCAGAAATACCTCCCCAGCATCAGCATTCTGCTGGTATTTATTTGCAGATTTGATTGTGCTCAGGATGGAGGCCAGGCATTTCTGTGAGCAATGGGTACTCTAAAGCTATCTTTTTCTATACAGAAACCCAAAATTGCTCCAAGAGAATTCCATAAAGAAGCAGCCCCTGTATTATCCCCACAGTGAGGCATATAGGCAAAATCAGGTTGCTATGTATTGTGATATTTATGATTACAATCTGAAAGAAGGGTCCCTTAGCTTCCCTAAAGGAGCTCCAAACCCATTTAAATGGTGGTTACTAGCTTGCAAGTTGTTTTTTGCCTACAGTTCTTGCTGAAAATCGTGACTGCTATGAAATACACATATCCTTCCAGCTTTCCCCTGTTTCCCTGAAAATCTCCAAAGCTGTGAAAGCAGAGAAAGAGAGAAAAGAGGAGTGCTTTACAGCATTATGAATTCGCTGGCATAAATACTTTCTAATCAGAGTGATAAATTTCTGTCTGATCCGAGCAACAAAATAAAGTAAAAAGGATGTATCTGCGCCAGCATATATCAGAACCCCTTGAGCTGCACTCCTCTGTCAGACTTCATAAATACTGGGCCTGTCATGCCAGTTCAGCTGCAGAGCTGCAGATGAGACAGCAGGCAAGTATTTATTTGATATGATTATGATATAAACTTCATGTCTGATTCTTCTCTCCCTCATAAAGTAGAATATTTGATGAGATGTTACCATGTGTGCATTGTAATCAGCCTTCTTTTCTCTAATTTCTTTTTGATCGATGAGAGAACAATTTTCCTTATTTCACTTCAGCCAGGAAAAAGATAATTACATGCATTTTTGAAAATGTGGAATTATTAAAATTGAGAGAAGTGTCTCCAAATAGCATACAGAACTCAGAAAAATGGTTATTTCTATTGTTAGCAACTAGGAGCATTTGCTACAGTTGTGTGGATATTTGAGAGAATCTGGCTTCCTGTCACGGCTGTGGGAAGTAAAGATAAAGTGGAATGTACCAAATAACTGCACTTGAGCCAGATGCATCTGTTCCAGCACTGTAACCGTGTGTCAGCCACTTGACTTAAGGTAGTTTGGGAGAGAGACCCTCAGAGAGAAGAGAGACAGGCAGTTGAAAGGCCTCTCCCCCCATTCATCTCCTTTCATCTCTCCTCTTGTTCCTGTTTTTATTTCATCCATCCTTTGGCAGCAGGGCGGCATGCTAATTAGCAAATACTTGGTGCAGCAGAGACACCCGGGAGTAATTAAAGCTGGTACCAAATGCCCGCTCTACAGTTTATCAGATGCCATGTGATCGTGCATGGTTACGTTGGAGCTCATATATACAAGAGGATCAAAAGAAGTAACTAAAGTACTTTTATTTTCCATGCTCTGTAACATGACAGTGAACATCTGACATATTCAAACCGCTCCAGTTCAGCCCTTTATCCTTGTCAGGAGTTGTTATTCTGCTAGGCTTTGTATAGCTACTTCTTTACGTGACTTTCTATTGAACATAATTTGATACTTGCAGTGGAATTCTGTATTACATCCGTTGTTTTTTCTGTTGTGCCCTATTTTTATAACATTCTGAATGTATCCTTCCAGAGAAAGAGTGGCATAATACTGAAGCAAACAGCCAAACGTATTTAAGTCAGGTTGTAGATGAATGTAAGCAAATATCGAGGTGACAGCTTGCCAGTGTTCATGGTTTCATCTTCAAATGCTGAACTATACATTTAATCTATTTATTTTCTGTTCCTGTGGAGGCTTATAACTTATTACTGGTGATGCAACTGGTGCTTTCTTAAATATGTAGGCAAGAGATTTTCTGTTGAGCAGCAAACTGAAGATAGAGAAACAATCAGAAAATTCTTTTCTATGTGTAAGAAGTAGCTAGAGACCCAAAGGCAAAACTAATGCTTGTTCAAGGGAAAAATGTGCTATGGATGTTTTGTTGAGAGGGAAAATTGTAGGAAGCAAAAGTAATTTCCATCACATTTTTCCTGTTGGTAAGTTGGTGCGTACCCTTAAAGCTGTGGTGTGTGTTCTATAACATTAAACTGTTTTGTGGAGTTCTTTTGTAATCACCAAGTAATTTTCTTTAAAAAAGTGCCACAAAATAAGATCTAAATAATATAAATACCTATTTTCCTGATTTGTTGCGATGAATATTTGCTTTAATGTACATTAATTGCAGGTTGTTTAGAAAATTGTCCTTATTTCATTTTCTAGAGTTGGGGTAAGAGTTCCAAGCAGAAATGCAGAAAGAGTATTTTTCATTTCTGAGCTTTTGAATAAATTTCTTTTCACTTTTTTTTTAATATGCTAAAAATCATTTAAAAATGTTTATTGTAAGGTCCTTTTTATCATTCCTTGTAAGAGCATTTCTGTTCATACTGTACACAGACAGAAATACCATAGAATCATAGAATCACAGAATGGCCTGGGCTGAAAAGGACCACAAAGATCATCTAGTTTCAACCCCCCTGCTATGTGCAGGGTCGCCAACCACCAGACCGGGCTGCCCAGAGCCACATCCAGCCTGGCCTTGAATGCCTCCAGGAATGGGGCATCCACAGCCTCCTTGGGCAACCTGTTCCAGTGCGTCACCACCCTCTGTGTGAAAAACTTCCTCCTAATATCTAACCTAAACCTCCCCTGTCTCAGATTAAAACCATTCCCCTGAATAGAAGAAAGCCATTCTTCTAAATAGAAGAAGCAGTGTCTATATATTATGGTGATTTACACCACGATAAGTATCTAGCAGCAACATGCACAGCCTGGACAACATTACAGCTAAAATAACATATTTTTCCTATAAAGATCCCTTTTTCATAAATGAAAATTACATGTGTCCTAGCACAGTATAATTATTTTATATTGTATAAATAAAACTTGATTTGAATGGGCTTAAGGGCAAGTATGTGTGACAGGCACCCACAATTTAATTCCTAAAAATGAGTAAGTACTGAATTGCTGCACTCATGCTAGCTATAACCCAGTGCTCATTAGAGATGTTTTCAAAAGGAAAAAAAAACCAAAAAGATGATTTTTTTTTTGCTGCAGAATGATTAAAATACACAGCACACAGGGCACATCTTCTCCGTAATAAGTACAAAATTTTAATTACAGGCTCAGTATCAGTGGCTACAGCCACAGTGCACTGCGGTTCGGTCAGTGACACAGTCAAGGTTAGGAGTGCATCAGAGGAGCAAGATGAACTGCTATCATTGTTTCTGATACTTTCAAAGTCATCGTGCTGACTGTGTGTAGAAAAGGAGAAAAATAAACTGAACTGAACAGGAATTGTGAGAAGTGAAGCTCACCTGGCAGGAAACAGTGGAAGGAAAAGAAAGGCATGTGATTTTGTACATGTAACACACATGGCAGAGTAGGACAATGTTTGCTTGGATATCCAACCTTCCCTACCAGGGTTAAAATGGAGGCACAGTCTTTACTGAGGATAAAAGAAAATCATTACCTTAAAATTAAATGGCAGCAACAGTGCTTTCTTTCCTTTACAAGTAAAGTGACAAACATGATGTCTCAAAATGAAAGAATGAACGTATTATGAGGAAACATTTGAAGTAGATTGCAAGGGATGGGAAATTCCTCCGTTCCTTTAGGACAAAAACTGTTTGAAGGCAGGATACATGTGCAAACCTCTGTGTCAGGAACGGAGAGATGGTGAGTGATGCTGATGTGGTGGTTTAGAGGAATTAATTAATGAAAGAAACAGACAAGCATCTGTGGTGCCGGCAGGGTTTGCTGACATGGTCAGCCATGCTGATGCTGCACTGCTGCTCCCCAGATGCTTGCAACACAATCATAGATGCTTGCAATCACAAAATCATAGAATATCCTGAGTTGGAAGGGATCCTATAAGATCATGAAGTCCAGCTCCTGGCTCTGCATATCATCACCCTAAATCCAAACCCTATGTCTGAAAGCAGTGTCCAAATGCTCTGTGAACTCTGGCACTCGGGGCCGTGCCCACAGCCCTGTGCATCCCGTTCCATGCTCACCGCTCTGTGGTGCAGCCCCTTTCCCTGACCCCCAGCTCCCCTCCCCCGACAGCTCCATGCCATTCCCTCGGGTCCTGTCGCTGTCACACAGAGCAGAGCTCAGCACTGCTCCTTCGCTCCCTGTGAGGAGCTGCAGCCGCCATCAGGGCTCCCCTCAGCTCTGCTCTGTGCTAAACACTGAAAGACAATGAAGATGAAGATGAGAAGGAGAGTGCATTTCTGTGGAGGCTGACCCAGTGGAGGAACTGATTTTCTGGAGAGGGCTCAGAGCTGATGCACCAGAGTAGGGGAAGAGGCTCACTCCTGGACAGTCAGTCATGCCCTCATTGAGCACCACAGCACCAGGATCTCTGGACTCTTTTCCTCTCTTTGCCTCATTACTGTCCTCAGAGCAGCACATCCATGTATTTGCAGGAGCTATGTTTTCTCTGACCAGAGCTTGGGCTGGGCTGGGCTCAGCCAATGAGCAGAATCTGAGACATGACCACGTTTTGTCATTTTGGAGGTGCCACGTCAAAGTTTGTTTTACTTCCCAGCTGCCTCCATGTAAAAATGCTGTCCATCGTAAAAATCCAGCCATGGTGGATTTCTCAGGTGGGATACCTTGTCATCCCCTACGCAGTGCTCTAACCCCTTGCCAGGAAACTTTTGGATGAAGCATCAACTAGCCCTGCTAATAGCAAATTCTTGGCCACTGAAGCACTCTTCTGCCAGCAAAATAGGAAATGTGGCAGGACCCTCTAACTCAATCAGAAGAGCTGAAATATGTCAGCTTTAAATGGGAGAGCCAGCTTTGTCTCACTTTCTTTTTTTCAACCCCTGCTAGGTGGAAAGAGATAAAGCAGGCCAAAATGCAAATATTTCCTTCCTCCTCTCCTCTCAGCTCTAAAATAAATAGAAAAATAAATTCTTGATAACAAAACTGAGCCCCATACTGTCTCTGGCAAGTCATTATAGTATGTAGATTTGTTTTCTTTTTACTTAAAACCAGAATCAAAATCCCCTATAAGCTTCTTTTGGCAGTATCTGAAATTGCATGCCTGATCTTTTATGCTACAATCCCTCACTGAAAATGGTCCTGCAATTTAAATGCTGTGTGAAGCATTTACTGTTCATACTCTGTGCAAAAGTTTAATGGAGGAAGCAGGAATTTATCTTATTGTGGTCATTAATGCAACTGTCTTTAGCTACATGGAATAGTGCAGTGTTCTTGGATGTACAGGGGCCTCAAACTGTATTTTTTATGGTCACCTATAAACTGGCCCATAATAGCATATCAATAAACCTCAATTACACTCAGGAAAATACTAAAAGCAAAGCTCAAGTGAAGCTCAATAAAGTCTACAGGCATATTAGAGCTGTGTGGAATAGTGACATCCATCTGGAATTTTTCAGTGACTTCTAGTCAATTACTACATTTCATCGTATGTAATCCTCTTTTATCTTCTGTTCCTGCTGCTACAGTAATTCTCACTCTGCTACATCTGTGGCTTTACTGTGAATTTTTATCATCTACAAGTGAGTGGATCTTTATTTTACTAGCAGTTGCACTGTACCTGCTTGGTAAAGAAAAAAAAAAAGTGCAAGATTTAACTACTTAAAGGCTGCAAAGTAAGGATGTGAAATAAACCTGCTGAGACACAGACTGATAATAATGAGCATTGCAAAGGTAACTTCCCAATCCAAACATGAATTCTTGAAAATATGTTCAAGTGTCTCGAATGTCATATTTTTAACAGCCTTCAATGGTTTGATCATATCTGTGACAACCTATTAAAAAATAACACTCTTAAAGAAGTCATAACTGTATTTTTCTTAGGGAAGGAAGCTTTGGCTGTCATGTCCTTATGAAGAACATTATATCCAGAGCTGTATTGTATGTTGAAGAATACAAGGTTAAAACCTGTGGCAGAATGGTTCATCTTTGAGTGCTGGCACTCTGTATGAGTCTGATCACATGCTAAGACCAACAAAGGCTCCCATATGTTTGCGTAAAGAAGAGGGTACAAGGAAATGCCCGCTCATTTCACAGCCTTGCACAAAGGGCAGCATCATGAAAACCTTTGCGTGGGAGGAGCATTGGGACTGCTCTCCCTGGGCTTTGGGCAGAGAGATCTGGTTTGTTGTGAGTGATGAGACATCTATGGGAACACTGACTAATGCATGGAGCCATTCTCGCATCTACCCCAAGTGCAGAAGTTGTTTTTAGATAGCTAAGGAGCTGAAAGAATCAATATGAGAATAGCTCAACAGAGGAAAGGAATAGAAAGAGCAGTGAAAAATGGCATGGACTTTATAACGGCTGCTCTGAGCTCACGCAAGAAGTTCTTTTCATTTTCAGTAGATCTGTATCACTTCCATCGACAGGCTTAGAGAGCTAGGGTTGTTTAGCCTGGAGAAGAGAAGGATCCAGGGAGATCTGAGAGCGGCCTTTCAGTATCTAGAGGGGTTATAAGGAAGAAGGAGACATACTCTTTAGAAGTGTCTGTTGTAATGGGACAAGGGAAATGTTTTCAGACTAGAAGAAGGGAGATTTAGACTGGAAATAAGGAAGAAGTTTTTTACTATAAGGGTGATAAGGCACTAGAACGTCTTGCCCAGAGATGTGATGGATGCCATGTCCCTAAAGACATCCAAGGTCAGGCTGGATAGGGCCTCTGAGCAATGTGACTGAGCTGTAAGTGTCCCTGTTCTCTGCAGGGGAGTTGTACTAGATGACCCTTGGGTTGCTTCCAAATCAAATGATTCTATGATTCTATGAAAATGTTATCTTATGGCATGATCTTTTTTCTACAAAGATAGCTTTCCTTCCTGAGTACAAATTCCTGAAATGTATGTAACAGAATTGCTTGGACCTTTGTGGATTAGAAGTGATTTTGCTGAAGATGAGATAAAAAAGAAACTTGGGCTCAGCTTATTTAGCCAAGTGAAAAAGAGATTGATTGCTTCATCAAAGCACCTCAGAGAAACATGGCTCTGTACAACAGAAAAAAAGGCAGACAGCAGAACTAAGTGATATAAACAGGTTAGCTATGGACATAATCTGCAAATTAACAGGAGGAAAGTCTGCAAATAACCTGAGGAAGAATGAGAGTCTGGAACAGTTTTCCGTTAGGAACAGGGATTGCAGAGGACCTAAGTAGATTCTAGACAGAGCACAATCAGCTGATGAAAGGGATAAAGTGACATTATTGAAAGAGGTTGCAGGAAGCAAGATCTGATGGTGTGGGTTCCATCCAAGTCAGTATTCCTATGGGGGGGGGGGGGGAAAGCTTTTTGATTTAAAATCAAGGAAATCCAGGCAAACTGTTTGACTGCCTGGTTTCTCTAGTTGGAATGAAAATATGGATGACATCAGTGAGAAGTGTAGGACTGACATTAATACTGATTCAAAAAACACATACTACCCTTCCTTCAGGATTTTACTTCATTCTTTCTCATTTTCAGAAAGGTGGGTTCAGGGACAGCTGAAGCTCCTTTCACCTCCTCTTGCCAGACATAGCTTGCTTAGGGGTGCTTGCATCCCCAGAGACAGAGACAGTGGTGTAACAGCATGTATATGCTATAGGTGCATTGAGAGTTACTACAGGGCTAGAAAAGCACAATTAGAAAAGCATCCTATACACTGAGGAACTGAACTCCCCCTGAAGAAGCAAATCTAAGATTTGCTTGGAGCTGGAATGTAGGGTCACTCTTGTGTCCCAGATTGCATGCTGGAATCAGGAGAATGACAGAATTCCCTTGATTGACTAGCTGCCTGCCTAGAATCATGCATTCAAATGTCATTCAGGTCCACAAGTAAGCAAATATTCAGCTGAAGTGAGAGAACTGTTTTACATTTTAAATCCTAGTTATGAAACTATTTGTGTATTATTTACTCAGCACTGACAGCTTGCTCTGCACTGCATGCACACAAAGTGTTCTCCAGCTGTGAGCTGTGAGAGATTTTGATCTCTGGGATTAGAAGTCAGACACAACCCGAAGGGTTAAGAGACATAGTTTGCATATGGATTATCAGCTGGGGGTGCAGCAGTGTACCCAGCATCCTGGCCCATTGGTGTCTTGGACCACTTTGAGTACTGCACAGACTATTAATTTATTTTCTGTGGAAATCCAGGAGCATTTTTGATCCTAATGAAATTGGGATAATGCTGGGGTATTTACCTGAGAAAATGGTCCAGCATTTTAAACTAGACCAGGCATGTCCAATCCACAGCTTGCAATGTGGCCCTGACACAGCTTGCAGTGTGGCTGCTCTCTGCCCCTGTAAGATATTACTCTGTAAGATATTATTCTGTCAACGTCTGTGTCTCAAAGTTTGCTGGGGACACCAATGGACTTGTTCAAGTCCAGACAAGCCCCGAGCAAGGACGGTGAAAAGGTTGTGAAATCCTTTGTCTGGGGAAACACAGATGGGCAAGGCCAGGGGCGACGAGAGCGAGGTGAACTGCAGCTGAATAGCTGTGAAGTGCTCCTTTGTGTGGACTTATTTCCGGATGATGGCCATCTCAGGAGGTACTCAATGACTCTTGCTCAAGGCCCATCCTTGTCACGTAGGCAGGGGAACAAGGAGGATAAAAGAGGAACTGAAAACCATGAGGACAGGTTTTCTGACAACAGATTCCTCATGACCAACGCAAGGTTTCTGACAACAGATTCCTCATGAAGAAGAACAGAGGTTTCTGACAACAGATTCCTCATGAAGAACGGAGGATTTCTGGCAGCAGATTCCTCCTGGGGGACAGAGGAATTCCTGAAGATTGAGGTGATTCCTGCATACTGTCGAACTCTCCTGAGCCTGCTGCCTGACTGCTGTTGCTGCTTCAAGAATTGGCTCCTCGACTTCCTCGTCTACCTGCCTGCTGCTCAAGGCCGGCCACGCTGCTGCTCCCCGTCTTCTGCTGCGTTCTGCCTGGGACCTTCGAACACCGTGCAACGGGACCGCTGCTGGATCCTGCTGGTGACTATCCCTGCTTTACACAACTCCTGCTTCTTTTCCATCTTTTCTATCGCACTCCTTCCCTTCCCCGTCTCCCTGATTAGGTCTTAGTAATAAACTGG
>NW_024962262.1:36812731-36961177 GCF_019238085.1 Lagopus leucura
GGGTATACAGATATTAAAGAACCTCATCTCCCTCCTATAAATTGGAGCGAGACAGCCCCACACCATCATGGCAGTGGCCCTGCACTGGGTGTGTACACCCAGCACCCAGCAATCAGACATAGAATCATAGAATAATAGAATGGCTTGGGTTGAAAAGGACCACAAAGATCATCTAGTTTCAACCCCCCTGCTATGTGCAGGGTTGCCAAACCACCAGACCAGGCTGCCCAGAGCCACATCCAGCCTGGCCTTGAATGCCTCCAGGGATGGGGCATCCACAGCCTCCTTGGGCAGCCTGTTCCAGTGCGTCACCACCCTGTGTGAAAAACTTCCTCCTAATATCTAACCTAAATCTCCCTTGTCTCAGTTTAAAACCATTCCCCCTGGTCCTATCACTATCCACCCTCGTAAACAGCCGTTCTCCTCCTGTTTATATGCTCCCTTTAAGTACTGGAAGGCCACAATGATGTCTCCATGGAGCTTTCTCTTCTCCAAGCTAAACAAGCCTAGTTCCCTCAATCTTTCTTCATAGGAGAGGTGCTCCAGCCCTCTACACACATCAGTGTGCCCTTGGCACTGTCTGGGCTAGAACCAGGGGAAGAGGAAGGCACAGTGCAGTGCTGACTCTGCCTCTTGTGCCCTCTGTGTACACTCAGTAACACCAAGCCTTGTATGTATTACACGTGGCATATGTTTGTGCTGTCTGTTGAGAACAATGCCAAAACTAATACTTCAACCTACCTCATGGCATCTCAGAAGAAAACAGAACCCAGAAAATGAAAAGTTGTGGATGATGGAAGAGCGTTCAGTGAAAAATTGACAAATCAGCACTTACTTGTCAAGACAAATAATAAACTATGCTTAATTTGTAAGGAAACGGTGTTGGTTTTCAAAGATTACAATTTGAAAATACATTATCTGCAATAACGTGCTGCCAAATTCGATGCACATCAAGAAATGCTTTCTAAAGACAAAATAGTGGAACTGAAAAAATGCCTGTCATCTCAACAAAGTCTTTGAAAAAAAGTTAAAACTCAAATGGACTGTTATAAAATGTGGTTACATGATAGCAAATCTGCTTGCAAAAAAATCAAAGCCATCTTTTCATAGTGAGTTTATTAGACAATGTATAGAAAATATGACAGATATAATGTGTCCTGAAAAAAACTAGGTGTTTCTGAAATCAGTCTGTAGCTAGGAGATTTGAAGAAATTTGGAGGGTAAAGCTGATAATTTCAGAGTTAATGCTTTGGTGTTAGATGAAAGTACTGATCCTACAGATAAGGCTCAGGTTGCCATCTTCATTAGTGACACTGATAACGAATATAATGTCACTGGAGAAATGGCTTCTTTGGCACCATTAAGAAACGCAACTAAATCTCTTGATCTGTATGAAACAGTAAAAATTACATTAAAGCAACATTCTTTAAAACTTGTCAAAATTTCTAATATAGCTATTGATGATGTCCCAGTGATGGTTGGTAAAAAAGATGCAATTACTATCAGCAAACCACGTTTGATGAAATATTGCATTGTACATCAAGAAAATGTATGTGCGAAAGCTTTAAAAATGGATAATGTCATGCAAGTCATCATAAAATCTGTAAAAGTCCAATCTATTGAATCATAGCCAGTTCCAGAATTTCCTTAAAAGTATGGATGCTGACTGTGGGGGCATCATTTACTTTCCTGAATGTGAAAGTGGCTAAGCTGCAGCAAAATGCTGAAAAGATTTTATGATTTGTGAAATGGAATCAAGCCTTTATAGAATCCAAAGGAATGTTTGTGGCAAGCGTGAAGATGAAACAGATTCAGCCACATTCAGGGTCACAGATTTAGCAATTTTGGTGGATTTGACCATTTGTGTAAATGGGTTAAACGTGTCTTCAAGGTGAAAATCAACTTATCTGTTCTATATTTCAAACCATAGCAACACTCAAAATGAAACTTAAATTATGATAAGTTCAAGTTATGGCAAATAATATTTTTATATTTTAATGTGTTAACTAAACATAGTTCTAAGAATAGTGAGAAATATGCAGTTTTGCTTTCATTTTTGATAAAGGTATTTGAGAATTGGTTTCAAGACTTCTGAAAAAAAAATATATATTTTGTATATTCACAACTTCCTTTTCAGTTGACATAAAAACATCTCCATATTTTCAAATGGAATGTGTAGAATTGTAACCATATATTCAACTCAGAGAAAAATTTGATCATGCCTTTTTACTACACTTCCATAAAACCTGTCTGAACAGAAAAAAATATCCCATGCTTCACAATCACACTTTATTCATGTCATTGCTTTTTGGCAGTAAGTACACTTGTGAGGAACTTTCTTCAAGGATGAATCACTGGAAGAGTGAATACGTAATCAAAAATCACTGACGAATACCTTGAGAACTCACTAAGAATTGCAACAACTTCAGTTGAACCAGACACTGATGAATGTTTCACAAAAACAAGGTCAAATATCCTAGTAGTTTTTATGTTTTCATTACTCTATTTTTTAAGTTTTAATAAGAAAATATTTTTTAAAAAGTTTTGTAACTTATATACATTAATCATATTATGTATTTTATATGTGGCCTAAGACATTTCCTCTTCACTCAATGAAACTCAGGCAAACCAAAAGGTTGGACACTCATTAATTAGATGTAGCTACAAGTAGCTTTATATTCAATGCAGAAATTCCTGGGAGGACTGAATCAGTCACTTGACATTTGCATCTAACTTCTAATCATTTATTTTATTACTCCAGCATATGTGCATTTTTCTCAACAGGTCTGAGAAAATTAATTACAGTGATACATATTTAAACTACTTGGCTCAACAATTATTCTGGTACCTTCACAAGATAGTATTACATCATTTGAAAAAGTTCAGTGTCTCCAAATAACATCAAATCCAGCCAGCACAGAGAGTGAGGAGTGTCTGCAGTTAGCTAGTAGTAAATGCTAAGAGCAAGGATATCTGAATCCCATCAGTCTTCAGAATCTTGGCTGCTGCTTTTTTTATTGTATATGAGCTTGTTTAGTTAGAGAGCACCTGTCCAGTGCTAAGCGTGGACTAACATTGAAAGTGTTCCACAGACAGAAGAATGTCAGACTTGTATTGCCCAGCTGGCAAAACATGGACTTCAGATAGCAGTAGATATTCCTTCCAGAGCTCCATGGTAGGATGCATTGCTACACCGCAGAGACCAAGTGGCTTTGATAATTTCCAAAGTCTGTGACAGGATTTAGGGTGCAGGAACTGAAGGAGGAAGGCTGTTCTATGTATAAAGAGTAGTGGATAAAAGACATGGAAAATGATGGAGGGAAGAGACTGAAGTATTAGGACTGGAGGACAAGTGAGAAAACAAAAAAGAATCTACAAGCATCTCCAAGAGTATGCTGAATCTGAAGAGCCTAAAAGAATAAGAGATAGTCTTTTACAGGATGTGTATTTTGATTACAGCAGATGAAGTTTACTAGCTAAGCAGGGATTGGGTTCATCTGAATTATAGTCACCCAAATTCACGTGTTTCTTTGTTACTCTTTACATTTGAGCTGTGACTATAAGCTTCTGCTGTAGTTGGTGGTCTAGGAGATCAGCTGATTAATGCTTTCTGAGATGCTAAAGAGTATCCAAGATATTGCTCTGCAGTTACCAAGTGTGTCACCTGAGTTATTTCATCTGAGAGTCTCAGTGACAAACAGAATATCCCATAATACCCAAAAATGAAACCAGATGCCTAAGGATAAATGACTAAATCATGAATCTCGCCAGCAGAGTCTGAGACCTACAAGGCATGAGTGGGCTAGCCCTTGCAAGTGATGCTGAATGAGTGTCTGAACTTCTCTGGCTCAGCTGAGGGTAGACGCAATTCATTGGATGAATTTAGGCATACAGTAGCCTGAGGGATGTCTCTCTGGTGGAGCTCAGAAGACTGTCACATGGCTCTTTTATAGAACTAGAGACTCCAGACCCTTGATCAGATGATGTCCAGCTATTGGACTTTCTCCAGTATATCCATATCTCTCTTGCACTGTGGGGCCCAGAAATGACACAGAGCTCTACGTGCAGGCTCACCAGTGCTGAGTGGAGGAGAAGGATCACCTCTCTTTACCTTTCTGCTTCATTTTCCTTCCAAGTTCTGGGAGCAGAACAATCTCCAGATCTTTTTGAGTTCACTGTTATTGGGCAATATTTCCAATTATTATGCAGTTTTAACCTCTGTCATGCAACATAATTAATCTTTATGAAGTCATAGCTTCACTGAAATGGAAGACACAGTGGTGTCCATTAGCAGCTGTTGATTGATGTATTTTCTTTATTTTGGCACCCTTGAACTTTAATTATGAAATTATAAGTTTTTCACAATGCTTCTGTCAGACAGCCCACTGTTCCAGCTTGAAATGATGAAATACTCTCAATATTCATCTTCTGAGTTGGCTTGCCAACCAGTAAATAACACCTGACATCAAGTCAGAATATAAAGCACTTAAAAAGCAGTACAAATTTTGGTATTCTGATTTCACAGCTCTTGCTTTGTTATTTCATACATTAGTGGCCAGAGCTACATAATGAATAAAATCAGCTATTTAAAAAATATAGATATCTTTTGATCAGCGATGATCAGCATTCTACTATCTTTTTACATGCGTGGTGTACACGCATCCTATTTTTCTTTTCCTCAAGTAAGAGGAGCTGAATGAGATTCTGGCTGAAGAGCTCCCTTTCCCATTTTGTTGTAGAAGTGAATATAGAAGGAATCACAATAAAATGCCTTGAATCCTCTACTGGAATCAATACTTTGCAGACATTGTCGTGAATGTGTGGAGTGAGTAGAGACAGGCTGTAAGTGAAAGCTAATGGCAAGGGATGGGGATCAGAACCACCTCATCTGCAGAGTCCAAGTTTTTTTTTCTGCCCACACTGCAGCAGCCTGTCTGAGCTGGCTATAGTTTAAATTTTGCAAAACCTTGTGAAACTTCTTTTGCAAAACCAGACCAGAACAATAGCACGGACCTTCTATTCAATTCAGTTTTTTGAGATAGAAATAATTGTCTATTTCTTTCTGACTTCTTCATTTGATTTTTTTCTTTTTATTCATCTTTTATACTGGTAATATATGAAGGTACACTATAAACACAAATGCAAAACAGTGAGATAAAATCCTGACAAGTTACACAAGGCGAGGATCATAGGATAATTTTATCTGAAACTACTGAACTGTAACGTCTTCTCAGTTTGTTCTGAAAGTTAACTTTCCATATGATATACTTCAGAGTATGACAATAAAAAAAACACCTTGAAGTGTACACATGTTCTGATTTCCGCTAGAACGGAGTTGATGTTCTTCATAGTGCCTGGTATGATGCTATGTTTAGGCTTTAGGAGAAAAACAGCTTTGATGACACACCATTATTTTAGTTGTTGCTGAACAGTGCTGCACAGAGCCAAGGATGCTTCAGCTTCTTGTGCTGTCCTGCCAGCAAGATCTCCAGCAAGACTGGAGATCACAAGGAACTGGGAAGGGATAGAGCCAGGACATTTGTCCTAAACTGGTCAAGGAGTATTCCATACCATATGACATAATATAAAAAACAACTATGAAACTGAGGGGAGATGACTGGAAGGAAGCTGCTGATTGAGGACTGGCTGAACACTGGTTGGTGGGTGTTGAGAAACTGCATCACTTGTCTGTAGGCCTATATAAGTATTATGATCATTACTGTTATTTTTCTTTTCCTTTCCTGAATTAGTTAATAGTTTTTACCTCAAAATTCAAGTTCTAAGTATTATGTTCTCCAGTTCTCTCCCCCATCCCACTGGGACGAGTGAAAGGCTGTATAACAGCTAGCTGCTTGCTGGGTTGAAATGCAGCAATACAGTATTATTTTATTATTTTAAGTTTAAACAACATATGTACTCCATATCTGCACAGTGTGGCTGCCTCAACATGAGTGAACAGCTGTTTTCAAAACTTTTACTAGAAAATACATATATTTGCCAGCAAAGACACAAGGAGCTGTGAAGAAAGTATACAAATAAGAGCAACTGAGACTGCTATAGGACAGCAAAGGAAAGTATTTGAAATACAGACATAAAATATTGGCAGGAGGGAGTATTAGTTTTCTCTTCAGGTTTTAAGGTTTCCAAAGGTAAAATAATCTTCTACATGATCAGTGGGATCAATTACACTGAATGTGTCCTCAGGAAGTTTGCAGACCACAACAAACTGAGTGGTGCAGTTACTATAGTCAAAAGAAGGGATGCCATCCAGAGTGACTTGGACATGCTTGATAATCGGCCTCACATGATACTAATAAGGTTCAACAAAGCTTATAAATGCGAGAGAGACCAACTTATACTGTCTGACAGTGATAGGACAGGGTCGAATGTCTTTAACCTAAAAGAGAGGGAATGTAGATTAGATGTTAGGTTAATTTTTTTACTTGGTGTTGGTGAAGCACTAGTACAAGTTGCCCAGATTGGTTGTGCATGTCTCATCTCTGGTGGCATTCAAAGCCAGATTGGATGGGGCCATGGGCAGTCTGCTTTTGTGGGTGGCAACCCTGTCATGGAATCATAGAATTATTAGGGTTGGAAAAGCCCTCTAAGATCATCTAGTCCAGCTATCTACCCTTCCCCACCATCCCCACCACATCTCTCAGTGCCACATTCACACAGTTCTTAAACACCTCTAGGGATGCTGACTCCACCATCTTCTTGGAAAGCCTGTTCCAATGCACCGTCATTCTTTTGGAGAGGAAATTTTCCCTAACATCCAACTGGAACATTCCCTGGTGCCTAGAGCTTCACCCAACTGTCAGCTTGAGCTGAAGCTTCCATAACTGGTACGGCTACATTTTTTTTCCAGTGGAAAATCAATTCCAGCAGTCGCCAAATAGCATTATTTCATCTGTGCAGAAGTATTCTTGAGGGTTTGTTTGTTTGTTCATTTATTTATTTATTTATTTTTGTGTGTGTGATTATTATTTTCAATTTATTTTTTATTTTTCTTAACGAATTCACCATCTTTCATTTCATGTTGCCATGGTGTCAATGGTTTACAGGCTGGTTCGGCCCGGTTCCATGACCAGCGGAGTGGAGGGATCTGCGGATCCGCACCTCTGGAAAAGGGAAACAGGGGACCCCAAAATAATTGAAAACAGCGGCAACAATCTGAAGTGGAACAACCTAATTTACTAAATATAGTATCAGTAAAATATAATGAGAGACAGAGAGTGTGTCTGAAAGGTGGATAGGCCTCACCACAATGCTGAGGTGAGAAGTGCAGTCCAGTTGAGCAGATGAAGAAAAGCAGACGGTGAAGAGCAGTCGGAGAAGCGTAGGCAAAGAATAGTAGGTGAAGAAGAGAGCATTGGGTGACCTTGCACAGAGTTATATCTCCTTGCTGACCACAAAGCCTCCTGTGGAAATGTAGTTCTTCTCTGTCAGACAGGCACCTGGAACTTGAGCATCAGCAGTCAAACCCCCAGTGCATTACATGATCTTATGGTGTGGAATACTGATAACCAAAAATCATAAAACCATGACTCATGGTTTTACCACAGGACATTTACATCCAAAGGGAGGGATGGCATTCAGTGAAGACCCAAGTGTTCTCCACTCATGCTCGTTGCCCTTGCCTTTCTTTTCACAACCAGCTTCTTCCCGCCCCCTCCAATCACCTACTGCTCCTTGCCCAGTCCCCTCACCAGTCCCTGCCCTCTGTTGCCATTTCCCCCATCATACTATCTCTACCTTGGCTCCTTCATTCTCTGAACTCGTTTTACTCCTGAACTTCTCAGTCCTCCATTCCAGTATCCTTCCTGGTACCTATATCCCAGATATCAAACTAGAATTTCATTAAGAGATAAACAGACAGAAAAGTTGAGCAGATTCAGAAAACTGTGTTGCCATCTCATGTAATGCAACAAAAACCGGGGATCTTCCATGTCTTTGGCAGGGGGGTTGGACTCGATGATCTCTGGAGGTCCCTTCCAACCCCTACAATTCTGTGATTCTGTGATTCTGTGATAAAATCATAGAATCATAGAATGGCTTGGGTGGAAGGGACCTCCAGAGATCATCGAGTCCAACCCCCCTGCCAAAGCAGGTTCCCTACACCAGGTTGCACAGGTAGGCATCCAGGCAGGTCTTGAACATCTCCAGAGAAGGAGACTCCACCACCTCCCTGGGCAGCCTGTTCCAGTGCTCCGTCACCTCACTGTAAAGAAGTTCTTGTGCACATTTGTGTGGAACATCCTATGCTGCAGTTTCCGGCCGTTTCCCCTTGTCCTGTCTCTACTCACCACTGAAAAGAGTCCAGACTCACCATTCAGCCCCCCACACCTTAGATATTTATAGACCTGGATCAGGTCTCCTCTCAGTCTTCTTTTCTCAAGGCTGAACAGACCCAGTTCACTCAGCCTTTCTTCATAGGAGAGATGCTCCAGGCCCTTCACCATCTTTGTGGCCCTCCGCTGGACTCTTTCCAAGAGATCCCTGTCTTTTTTGTATTGGGGAGCCCAGAACTGGACGCAGTACCCCAGATGAGGTCTCACCAGGGCAGAGCAGAAGGGAAGGATCTCTGAAGAGTTCAGGACCAAGAAGAGGGGAGTTGGTGCTGCTTTGTGCCCCTTCCCTACGTGAAGGACTCTGGGAGGGTTGGGTGTAGTGATTACACTGAGCCATTCTGCTGCCCACCATACTGTGCACCCAGTTCATATGCTTATTGCCCAGTCTGCAGCCTCACCTCTGAATGGTCATGCATTCTTGATGGATTTGGAAGGAGAAGGTTGTGATTTGGGCAACAGAGACTTTGATGAAGGCCTGAAGCGTAGTGGTAGTCCTGCTTGTGAAAAGTGTCAGGTTTTGATGGAATATCTGGCTATGGACAGTGCAATTTGCACTGATTTTAAATGGAAAAAGCCGTTTTTCAGACCCAGAGTACCATGTCATTTGGGTTTTGGATGGGTTACGCTGCTACCCTGCCTTATAAGTCAGATTGGTCAGCGCTGTGCTGTGCCCCCATCATTTCTCTTGGCACTGGGACACACTATGTGGTGGGAGAAGCACAACATCAATGCCTTGCTGGGGCCAAGGCTCTGTTTCTCACCGCTCCAGTTCCCGTCACTTTTATCTCTGCTTCTCAGCTCTTATCCTGTCCAGGAAGCCTAACCCACTGAGGAAACAGAGAAGCAAGCTGTCATACCCAAGGGGCATTGTAGCAGCAAGTCTTAATTGAAGCATTTTATCTGCTGGGTCTTTTATATATGTGTGTGTTGAAGCATGACAGAAAGCAGGAAAAGTAGTCTTAATATTTTCTACTGGAAAGCAGCTACGTTGTAACATTTTTGGGCAGTCTTATTGGTTAGCAAACTAAATACGAGCTCCCACTGAGATGCACTGGCTGAGAATGCAAATGAGATGCAAGGAGATACGACATCATTTGCAGAATACTGTGCCCCATGCTAGTGTCAGGCTTTGGAAGAAAAAAAAAAGGATGACAAAAAAGGAGAAATTTTAGAAGGCGTAATTTGAGAAATCTTAAGAGATTTTAGATCAAGAATGACTGTAAGTATGGAAAATATTCTCTGCCGTGAGGCTTTAAGAAGCAATTCCTTCAGCCTGTTAAAAAAACCAACCCCAAACCAACAACAAAACAATTCACCAAGCACAAACAAACAAAAAACCCAACAAAATCCAAAAGGCTTTCTGCTGAGCTGAGAATACTCACCCCTTGAGTCTGGAGAAGTTAACCCAGTGGAAGGAGTAAGAACTCCAGTTAGGTGTTCAAACTGTCAGCTGACATTTGGCATTTCAAGGGGGATAGGCAGTTGTAAATATCAACGGTAATTAATCACTGGAACAATTTACCAAGGGATGTATCTTCAATTCAAAACTGAATAGCTTACAAACATATACTATTTAATTCAGCCAGGAATTGCTCCATTGTTTTGTTGGAATATAACCCATGTAATCACAGCAGCCCCTGTGGCCTTATAATCTATTAAACTATTATTTTTTAAAATTGATTCAGTTTATTGTCCCTCAGATAGTTCAGTTGCTAAGCCAATCACACATGCCATCCTAGGGGGATTATTCATAATTATGGAGCAGAATGCCATCTCAAGTGGGAGAGGTGGTGATGTCTTTGCATTGTTTAAACAAGTCTGAGCTCTGGTAGAAGGCAATGCATATGAAAAGGAAGCTGCGTTCAGAGAGGTCAGTCTGAAAGGAGGCATGGTACAGCAGCAGCTTTAGGGGAACTAAAATTAAATCCAGAGGAAACTCCAAGTTAATAAAGCTTGTTTTGGAGGAAGGGCAGCAAGAGCACTGATTGCCAGGGCCCAAAAACACATTACACATTTTGACTGTTAAAAAAACCGAAAGAAACAATACGAAAGAAGTCAAAACAAAGGAAAACAAAAAAGGTTTCTTCACGCTCTATACAGAACAGATGTTATGGAAAAAGATGAAAGATTTCATATGGCAGTCATGGCAAAAATAACACGCTTTATAGATACGAACTCACAAACAATGTCATTTAGGTCATAGAAAATGCAGTTTAAATTAATTTCAGCTCTTTCTGAGATGAATTTAAGTAATAAAAAATTGCCAGCCTATTATCCCTGAACTTCTAGTTAGAGAGTAGGGTACAGCCTCATGTTGAATAGTTAAAATATGACAGACATTTGTGGAAGCACAGGGATAACTGTCTTTAGACATGTTCTTGTTTCAGCTGGCATATATTTGAGTTTCAGAATAGTAGCTGGAATTGTGCTATGTTTTGGTTTGAGGATGAGAATAATGTTGATGACACACTGATGTTGCAGCTGTTGCAGAGCAGTGCTTGCACAGAGTCAATTCCTTTCCAACCTCTCATCCTGCCATGCCAGCAAGGAGCTGTGGGTGCACAAGGAACTGGAAGGGGGCACAACAAGCACAAAATGTCCTAAGGGATATTCCATACCTTATGGCATCTTGCTCAGCAATAAAAGTGGGAGAGCTGGCCAGTGGGCCTGCTGCTGCTCTGGGCATGGCACTGGTTGGTGCATGGTGAGAGATTGCTTACTGCATTACTTGTTTTGTATATTCTTTTACCACTATTATTAACAACTGTTTTAGCTCTCTTTTCTGCCCTAGTAAACTGTCTATCTCAGCCCACAAGTTTTACCTTTTTTCTGGTTCATTCCCCCATCCCTCCAGAGGGGACTGAGTGGATGGCTGTGCGGTGCTGAGCTGCCTGCTGGGTTAAACCATAACAACATGCAAGTCTGACTTTTTAACACCAGGCATAAAAACTACCATTTTCACTACATGATTAGCATTTCATGGCTGGTACTGAGTTTTACTCTGAGATTCATATTAGCAGCAATATGTATATGAGCTGGAGTAATGGGACACACTACGTGAAGACCATATCTACTTGGCATTTTACTTGTCCTGTGATTATTCAGTTCACCTTTTTGTACTTAGTTCCTTGCTTACCATTCCCCAAACAATTCATACGTTCTGTTTGAACCATGCACATCTTTCAGAAAAAAGAACAGTAATTATCCCCTGGCTCCCCCCAAAGCTTAGCCGGCAGTAAGGGAAAGGTTTCAGGCAATTCATCCTTTTCCTTCTGCAAAGTAACACACTGCCTTTGCCTTACTCTGCAATGCATTTGCAAAGGAATGGTAATTTATCTAGTAAGTCACGTAGCTTATTGATGCTGTGAGTTATACTCACTATGTTAGTCATTTTGGTATCAGTAAGATTCCTTGAATGTATAATATCTACTCTGTGGGACTGAGGCTCCCAAAATGGGTCTGAGAGAATATAAAATGATTGTGCCCTGAAGCAAGTACTGAAATGCCCTGGTGTGGATTTGCAAAGTGTGACAGAAACTCCAAATAAGGGACACAAAAAATTAATTATGCAGACAACTGAAATTGCTGAGGATTCCTTCCTTTAGGGGACATCATTCTTTCTGCCACCACAGGCTCATGATTATTTATCTCAGCTCATAATTTTCCATTACAAAACTGTGGAAACACAAATCTGTGCCAAAGGGAGATGACTTTTGAATTAGAATTGGAAGCATTCTCAGAAGGCAGGGGATATGTGCTTAAGATGTGACTTGAGGTGCAATGACAGAAGAAGCTGCTTGGGGGATCAGGACTAATACCTTATGGGAAGGCAGTGCTGAACAGACCCTGGGTATGTGCTAACAGCAGTGCAAGTGTAAATTGCACCATGTTCTGCTTTCCCCAGTCACTGGCACTGGGAATGCTGCAGGTGACCCTATTTTGTTTTCAGGGGCTAGCTCCCCTTTCCATAGAAACTGGACATAGGGACAGCAGAGGTGATATTTACTTGGGTTTTGGTTCCAACCTGCAGCATGGAGCATGCCCAGGGAGCACTCCTGGAGCAGGGCATGGAGATGTGCAGGAAGAAGATGCAGCAGTTGGCTCCTTGCCGTAAGTGGTTGAGTCCAAAATGGTCTGCAGAACTCCCAAAGGATTTCCATTTTGGCATCAAAGATGCATACGAGGAAAATGAAGGGGTACTTCATATGGACATTACACTACACATGCAAACTTAATTTGCTCATGTAGTGTTTAAACCAAGAGTCCAAGGGATGCTATCAAAAAGGATTTAATATTTCAAGAACTAGGGAGGCGAGCACACACAGGAGAAGGAGGAAGGCTATTTATGGATTCAGCAGCGGTGCAAGTGTTATATAATTCTTTGAACTGGAATATAAAATTGCACTAATTCTTTGGTTTCACTTCCACTTTATCTGAAACAGAAAAGACTTGCATGTAGTTTGCTCATGCTGTGAACTGTTGTAGAAGCTTTTTGCAGATAGTTTTGGCCCGTCTGAATATATTACCAGGTTTGTTCATGTAACTGAGACCACTTTGACAGAATTGGCAGTGCTGTATCTGCTGAGTTCAGAAAGATCAGCTTGGCTTTAACAAATGTTGTTCTCCCTACCTCCTGCAAAAGGGAGAAAGCCCTCATCCTCATTCATAGTCTCATTCATAAAAGCTGACAAAATCAAAATGATCCTAGTCCTGGGATTCACCCCCTCACACTTTGCAATGTAAATTTCTGTGAAGAAAACTAGATGACATTGCTTTTCATGGGAGCTTTCAAGGCTGAAGCAGGAGCTGAAAGAGAAGTGTTGAAGAGCAGGTACATGAAAATCAGCTTAGCATTATTCTTCAGATCCAGATGCTAAGATCCACTTTAGATACACACTCTTAAGGAAGGTGGCCCAGCCACCATATTCCTGTGAGAATTGGAGGTGGTGTGGATGTGTCACAGCTGTGATCTCTGCTGGTCAGGATGAATAGAACACTTTGATCCTGCTCCTTGGTGTTGACACACTGGAGACACACTTGGCTAATGTATGAGTTGAGCATGTGCACAGCACCCAGGCCTGTGCAAGCCAAACTTGCACAATTAGACCTTCAGGATTTTAGAGAACAAAAAAGAGGAGACACATAGGAAAATTATCTAGATAAAAGTTAAATAAATGTTCATATTGGCAAAGAATTGTTTCAGGAATGGCAAGTCTCTGTTAGGATCTTCTAGGCTTTAGTCATATGTTTGGAGTTGAACTGGAGGGAAATGGGACCTTTCACAGCCTGATGTACCAAGTATTATTGTACAAAGTATTGTACAAAGTATTATTTCTTACTGATTTTTCACTGCTGATTGCAGTGCTATTGTGGCAATTCTTAAAGATGCATTACACAAAGATTGTAACTTTCCCCAGTGAAATGTCAGTGTCAAGAGGCAAAACAATGACAGAATTTGCAAGGAAAGAGATGCACAGGAGATGATGATGCAATGGCACAGCAGCTCAGTGGCAGAGTGCTGTGGAACGCCAGTGTTGGACCCAGGCTATTCTTCCTTCTCAGCTCCCATCTCTCAGCACTGTGGGGCTGATTGTTCTTAAAATAAACAAGATGAAAGCTTCCCATATGTGGTCCCTGAATTAGTGTGGAATGGAAACTGCTTTTACAATCTCTTACTTTGTTTCCCTGCTGCTGTTGTCACTTTTCAGCAAAATACCCCAGACAGCAGTCTGGCTTGGCAGTGATAATTTCAATTAAAAACATTTGTTTTCAAATCCTTTTAACAGTTTCCTCATGGTGAGAAGTGCTTACTCTCCCTATGTGAATTTTGGGTGCAGGACAGTGAGTGAAACATGCACGCTTCTTTCTATATGGAAAAAGTTAATTCCATACTGGCTTCATTTGGCATCATTCTGTAAGAGAGCCAGGGTGCTGCACTGCACAGTACTAATGGGGTTTTAGTAGAGAAAATTAGCCTTTTTTTCCAACTTAGAAACAAAGGCAACTAATGTACAATGAAAAAAGGAACTGCATGGAAAGGAAAAAGTTGGTTTGCTATGATATCTAGCCTCTAATTATGCTATTAGTAGTTTGTATATCCTATTTCTGCAACATCTGGGGCTATGTAAAATTTCTCATTCAAATATGTGGAGCAATTAGATAGTTTAATATCCTGACATTGCAAAATAAACATGTTTTTTCCAACTATTCAAGCATTGCTCTCACTTAAATATACTAGGAGTGAAGAACTATTTACGATGTGCTGCAAATGTGTCCAGTGACCACGCTTGCAGCTGAGGCAAAACAGTTTTTTGGAAAGCAATGTTTTCTGTACAATTGTTTTGGTGTAGCCCCTCTTTCTCTCCCCTCAAAAACCCTACTTCTCTCTCAGTCTTCTGTCACAGAAGAGTTGCAGCAATAAGCAGACAGTCAAAGGCACAGGACCTATCCTGTTTTTGCAAATGCTATGCAGATATGTTCACGTTTGACAATGAGAGGCAGGCGTAGATAAAACCTTATCCTGGCATTTTCAGCCTCAGAGGAAGCGACATTCTCTAGTACTGATTAAAACCTACCCTAGGGTGAGATGGCAATCTGGTCCCTCCATTTTGCAGGATTGCTTAACTTTTTAAGTATCTCAGTTCTCTTCCCGCTTAACCTGAAATTCCTTCTATAGTCTGCAGTGCTATATATTAATAGCCTGTGAAGAGCAACCCTGAAATGGTTGTCTCTAGGAGATGGGTACTTCCTTTTTCTTTGTGAAGGAGCTTCTACTTTTCTTTCTGTGTTGCTTCTACTTTCAGGCAGGCACTTGCTTAAACTCTTAGGGAACCAAAAACAAAGATAGATACATTAATGTCTATCTTAACCTACATTAGTACAGCTCCTATCTCTTCTGCAAACGTCTACTCACTGGAACATTCATTCAACATGGAGAAACTCAAACTGACAGAAGGTCCAAGACAAGATCAGAGGGCATGCCCCTTCACAGCCATTGCTGGGGCAGCCAGAGATGGCAGGGAGAAAAGGCAGATTGCTGATAGCATCTTGCTTCCTTGTCTGGCTCTGTGTCTCCTGCATCCTTGGCCATAAAATGGTGAACTATTGTTCAACTCATCCCAGGGCACTAATTCGGGGACTGCATATGGGAGCTGCTAATTTTCAGGAGGGGCCCAGGAAGACACAGTCTTGACCTAGTACAGAAACTTAATATTATTTTCCCATGAAAAAACTCAGATAGGGATATTCTTCAGCTTTCCTGATGCTTCTAAATATAAATACCGTATATTTTAAATACATTTCTTTCCTTAAGTGAGAGAAGCATGACAGTTGCTTTCCAAATGTTTTGAGAACTATCTTGGGTAGAAAGAGCATTCCCTCTCACCAAGTGTTAAGAGCCTCAGCTACTGCTCCAACATGCCTAAGTCAGGCACCAAATATAATCAGACTGTGGAAACCCATGTTTTTTTTTCTGTGTTGTATCAACAAGAAATGCAACCATTATTTTGCCCTCCTATGTCAGTGCTGTGTGACTGAAGCCACAGACTTTCTACGGAATATACAGATAGCATATCATACTGCAAGAATCCAGGCCCTTTTTGGTCGGTGGCAATAAGTCTGCCTATACAGAAAGGGATGGAGAGAGTTGGTGAGCTGGCTGTTTTGAACTAGACCACTGAAGATTTTACAGTCACACTACTGGAGCACCTTAGTCTTTCAGGAGTATGCTGTGCAAAGAAAGAGTAGAGTTGGCGTTTTGGAAAAGGCAAAAACAGGGGAGGAGAATAGGATGAGCAAGTAGGATACAGAAGACAGCAGAGGACAACTGTATCTCAAAATAAACAGAAGAGCAGAACACCAATGATGAAGAAAATGTAGATGTGAGAAAGGGGAGAAATGGAGAGGAGATTTTTCTCTAGACAACAAGCAAAGTAAATGCAGCAGGATAGAGAGGCCAAATGGATACCTACCTTGTATGAAATTTTAAACGACAATAATAAAAGTTTTAGGAAAACTTTACCCTATGAATTCTTACATGCTCCAAGAAATTCACTGGGGTTTCCTCTTCTTGAGGAAAACCTGTTGAACCCTATGTCAGTCCAGATTTCATGGCAAAAGCAAAATTTACAGAAATATTTCTAAGCAGAAAACTAAATGAAATAAGAAGTAAATTTGTTTTTTAACTATGTTTAGTAAAGTTCAGAAATTGTTCTGAGTTTCCATGTGCAAATATATTAAATAAACACATGTATTCTATAGATCTGTGGTATTAGTTATCATGTGGATCCTTTTCTCTTCCACTAAGGGCAGAGGAAGAGTTTAAAAAAATATATATATTGTGGAACTCATTATTTTATAGAACATCCTATATAGGAGGTTCCTAGAAGAATGAATAGATACAAGAATCTTCTTGACCAGTTAGATACCAATAGTATCTATTTCATTCTTTAGTACTAGAGTTAGGATATACTAAATCTGAGACTATATGTATAACTTAAGCGTACTGCTCATGGTCCGCTTAAGGCACAACCATAAAAGACTTGATGCAAGCCTGCTGATTAGAATTTTCATTGACTTCAGTGGCCCCTTGGAAACATCCTCAGATCAATAAGTGAATAGATTAAAATAAGATGTCTCTAGAAGCAAACTGTAGAGAAGCCTGTTTCAGGTAATGATATTACAGCGATTTAATCCTGACATGAGAACAAATATGCTTACCATCTGTCGGAGAATATTAAATGGTTTGCAAGATTTGTTATTAATTTAACATGGCTGGGGTCATGCTTAACTGCATTATTGTCCAAGAATAAAGTGTGGAATAAAGAATCATAGAATCATAGAATGGCCTGGATTGAAAAGGACCATAATGATCATACAGTTTCAACCTCCCCCACTATGTACAGGATCACCAACCACTAGAGCAGTCTGCCCAGAGCCACATCCAGCCTGGCTTTGAATGTCTCCAGGGATGGGGCATCCACAACATCCTTGGGCAACTCCGTATGAAAAACTTCCTCCTAATATCTACCTTAAACCTCCCCTGTCTCAGTTTAAAACCATTCTCCCTTGTCCTATCACTATTCACCCTCGTAAACAGCCGTCCCCCCTCCTGTTTATATGCTCCCTTTATGTACTGGAAGGCCTCAATGAGGTCTCCATGGAGTTTTCTCTTTTCCAAGCTAAACAAGCCCAGTTCCCTCAATCTTTCTTCATAGGAGAGGTGCTCTAGTCCTCTGATCATCTTAGTGGCCCTCCTCTGGATCCGCTCCAAGAGCTCCATGTCCTTCCCATACTGGGAGTCCCAGGCCTGGATGCAGTACTCCAGGTGGAGCCTCACAAGAGTCAAATGGAGGGGGACAACCACCTCCCTCTCCCTGCTGGCCACTTCTCTTTTAATGCAGCCTAGGATATAGTTGGGCTTCCGGGCTGCAAGTGCACATGCTGGCTCATGTCCAGCTTCTTCTCCACCAGAACCCCCAAATCTTTCTCTGAAGGTCTGCTCTCAAGGAGATCTTTCCTCAGTCTGTATAAATACCTGGGATTGCCCTGGCCCATATGCAGCACCTTGCATTTGGCCTTGTTGAACCTCATTAGGCTCTCACAGGTCCACTTCCGCAGCCTGTCCAGGTCCCTCTGCATGGCTTCCCTTCCCTCCAGCATATAGAATGCACCACTCAGCTCGGTGTTGTCTGCAAACTCGCTGAGGGTACACTTGATGCCATTGTCTGTGTTGTTGATGAAGATGTTGAAGAGCTCTGGTCCCAGGACTGACCCTGCTTGTGATCGGCCTCCACCCTGACACAGAACCATTGATCACAACCCTTTGGCTGCGTCCAGCCAGCCAATTACTAATCCATCGAACAGTCTATCCTTCAAATCCACGCCTCTCCAATTTAGAGAGAAGGATGTGATGAGGGACCATGTCAAAGGCTTTGCAGAAGCCCAGTTAGATGACATCTGTTGCCCTTCCACTGTCACCAATGCTGTCACTCCATCATAGAAGGCCACCAGGTTGGTCAGCAAGATCTGCTCCTGGTGAAGCCGTGCTGGCTGTATCAGATCACCTCTTTGTTTTGTATGTGCCTTAACATAGCTTCTAGGAGGATCTGTTCCACGATCTTCCCAGGCACAGGGGTGAGGCTCACCAGCCTGTAGACTTCCTTTATACCTTTCTATAAAATGGAAGTAATTCCCTTTTTCAGATCAGCGAGGACTTCACCAAATAACCATGGTTTTCCAAATATGATGGAGAGTGGCTCGGCGACCAAGAAGTTGCCTTTCTTCATAATACCCAGAGAAACACATGGAAAATGGTGAATTTTGAGCTGTTCAGGACATTCGTAGGGAGGGTCTTTTGGAATTCAGTCCTGAGGGCTAAAGGGGTCCAGGAAGGCTGGTTCACTCTCAAGAAGAAAGCCTTAAAGGCACAGGAACAGGCTATTGCTCTGTGCTGCAAGATGAGCCAGTGGGGAAGAAGACAGATACGGATGAACAAGGACATTTTCCTGAGGCTCTAGGAGAAAGAGAAGAAGGGATGTGGAAGAAGGGATGGTCAACTCAGGGAGAGTATAAAGAAACTGTTAGGATATGCAGGGAGAAAATTAGAAAGGCAGAAGCCCAGGCTGAACTCATCTTGGCCATTAGGGTAAAAGAAAATCAAATCTCTTTACAAACATATGAACAGTAAGAGGTAAGCTGACGAGAATCTCCATCCCTTATTGTATTCAAAGGGGAACATGACTAAGGAGGACAAGGAAAAAACTGATGTTCTCAATACCTTCTTAACATCTGTCTTCAAAAATCAGACCAGCTATCCTTGGGGTACTCTACCTCTTGTCCTGGAAGACTTGCATGGAGATCAGAATAAACCACCCAAGATTCAGGTGGAAAAAGTTAGAGATCTACTACTCTACCTGGACTGCCACAAGTCCATGGGGCCAGATGGGATCCACCTGAGAGTGCTGAGGGAGCTGGTGGAGGTGATAACCAAGCTGCTTTCCACCATCTATCAGCATCCCTGGTCAACTGTAGAGGTTCAAGAGGATTGGAGTCTTGCCGTTCCCTCTAGTCCTATCACTAGTTACACAGGAGAAGAGGCCGACTCCCATCTCACCACAACTGCTTGACTTTATTGAGCAGTTAGGGATCCAGCCTTAGTAACACTGGATCTTTTCTTTCCAAACTGCTGAACTGAATATTGGTGAAGAATGCCAGTTGTTGCAGAGAGTGATAAGGTACCCTTGGAGAAGAGCCTCCTCTTCTCCAGACTGAACAATCCCAGCTCCCTCAGCCGCTTCTCATAAGTCATTGGTGAAGTTTTGTGATAGGCAAAATATTTATTTGAAGAGCAGCAGTGGCTTTTTCCATCTGTTTGCACCTGCTTCCTTTCTGAGTTAACAAAGATTGCTTTGATGCTGTTAGCACTGCAGAACCACAGAAAATATGTGAGTGAGAGTTCATGCTCAGTGAGGCATGTCCATCATCAACAGAACCATTAACTAATTTCTGGCATCACCTGCTGTGCTAGGTAAAATTTGTCATTCTGTGACTGTACAAGTTAGAAAGAGGCCAACCTGTCCTGCAAAGTCTGAATGGAAGTTTAAAAGTGTGCAGAACCAATATTAGCACTCTTGGTATAAAAATGTGGAAAGTAATGATAGAGCTGCTATCAGTGAAGACATTAGCAAAGGTAGGAGATGGGAACAACTCTAAGTCTATTAGAGACAAATCTTAACCACACAGTGTGCAACAGAACTAATGATTTTACTTTGAGATTTAAGAGTGATTGTGACTGGAAAAGTCAGAAAGTAAGATGCTCTATAATCTTTTATAAGGATTGACTCCTTACCGCTGTCTGGTAACATAATGGTATTTGCTGCTGGTTTTCCCTTTTTACTTTGATTTGTGGGGGGTTTAAACTGTCAAAACACAGTTTACCCACTTTTTATATGCTCATAAATTCAAATAAATAATAAAATAAAAATTGGGCCATTTATTCAGTCACTTTTCAGAGAATAACCTCATTTTAAAAATACAGGCTTAGCTGCAGGGTAAGCAATCTTTCAGCATTATGTTTCCAATCTGTCAATCTGATCAGAGCTTAAAGGCCTGACATTCTGTTTCTTTCCATAGAAACAAAGCACTTATTCGACAGTAAGTATAGATTAAGCTGCCTTATAGACAATATGAATCCCTACTCTGCTGTCACTACCTTTGTAAATTGGACAGTTGTCAGCTTGAATGAACCTTGGTGCCAGGTGCTTTGAAGGTCATTATGTGGCACAGAGCAGAAGCTTTGCCAGCACAAACATTGACTAGCTCTGGAGTAAATAAGTGTCAGGAATTAATCTTATTCCATCTTTCTGATCATGACAGTCCTCCTACATCTATTTTTATGTGTAAACCAAAGATTATACATCCTTCTGTCCACACTTTTTTCATCTTCAGAAGCTCCCCTTTCAATCCTAAGTAGATCAGTAAGTAAAAACTTCCCTGATTTATTTTTTAGGCTAAGATAGGTCTGCTCTTTTCTACTGTTTGAACTTTATAATGTCGATCTCAAAGGCATTTCTTTATTCCATCAGTGTTAAATATGAGGACTGCTTTGAAAGTAATGCCCCCTATTTTATTATGTTGGCTCATGACGTCAGAGGCAGATGATAGCGGTATACAGAAGAGGTTGAACCTTCCCATCAATATTCCATTACATTTTATTCGTGTGCAACAAATGGTAGCACAGGGGCAGTGTGACACAATGGTGTCTGACATGGAAGAGTGTGTGAAGCAAAGACGTGCCAGTAAATTCCTTCATGTGGAAAAAAATGCATCCATTCACATTTGTTAATGCTAGCTGAGATAAAAAAATGGGTGTGAACACAGTGAGATGGTGAGTGGTACACTTCAACAGCTATGTGAAAGACAAACCACGTTCTAGATGACCATGCACAGTTATCATAGTACAAAATGAAAAGTGTTTCAATCAGCTCATCCATGTGAATTGAAAGATTATGTCCAGGGAACATTCGCTTCAATGTGTTGGAAATGATGGCAACACTGGGATATTGCAAAGTTTGCATCAAGTTTGTCCTGTGAATGCTCACACAGGAACAGAAGGAACACCGTATACAAGTTCATCAGGACCTCTTGAACTAATACAAGGCTTAAGGTGATAGGTTTCTGGATTACATTGTTACCACTGACAAGATGTTGGGGTGACGGAGTCAAAACAGCAGTCTATGGAGTGAAAACATGTGAATTCCCCACTGAAGAAAAAATTCAAGATGCAGCCCTCAGTGGGTAAAGTGATATGCACTGTCTTTTCAGATAGGAAAAGGGTGATCTTTCTGGATTTCCTGAAACCCAGACAAACCATCAAATCTGTCTGCTAAATAATGATACTGACTAGGCTGAAGTCTTGAGCTTCCCAGATCAAACCAAAGAAGAAGATAACTCTTATCTTGCAAAATGATAATGCCAGGCCTCTTACCTGTTTAAAGATCATGGAACACATTGCCAGTCATCGTTGGACTGTCCTACCTCATCCACTGTGTAGTCTGGATTAGGCACTACTGACTTCCCTCTGTTTAGGATGATGGAAGATGGAGTGCATGAGCAACATTTTCCTAGCAATTATATGGTCATTACAGCTGTGGAGCTGTGGATCAGATTTTTGTGACTGCAGAGTGCAGGCTTTTGTTCCTTGCTGACAAAGGTGCTTGACCATCAATAATGTTATGTAGCTGAGGATTTACTCAGATTTACTTTGTGCTCTTTGTATCTGTTGGAGTTTCCATGGAAATAAATAGGAGTCATCACTTTCTGAGCAACTCACACTCATTGATGTTCTCTGGTTGTTCTCCTTTTGCTATCAGTTTCATATATCAAAACTATAAGATGAAAATCTCACTAGTCCTATTTTCCAGAACACTATGGAAGCAAAACTAGCAATGATACAGTCTTCAAGATCTCATATTATCATTATTAGGAAATGTGTGACTATCTCTAGTAGGTAGCACTCCACCAGGTAGCAGATTTTACTACTGACCATAACAGTATCTCAATTCTTAAATCATACCAGCTGAACCAATCCTAAAAAAAACAGAGAACAACTATATTCAAGCTGCTCCTTTTAATTTTTTTCCATTGCTTTAGTTTGTTGTTCTGTTGTTTTTGGGAAACGAAAAAAATTCCAACTGAAAAGTAAAACTGCATGCAATAGATGCTTCACCAGAAATGTCCAGAGCAAGTTTTTGTTTTGGTGCATCTAAGTGGGGAGCCTGAAGACTGGAGAAATAAATATTCTAGAAACATTCTTCAAAGTAAAGAAATAGTACAATTTGTTTATTTTCTGAGTATGGCATAAGTAATTCATTCGTTATTTCTGGGTGGTCAAGAAGTTTATACTGGAAAGATTATCCTATAACTCCAAAACAAACCCAAACCACAAATATTTAAACAACTATGAAGATTTTATAGTAAGAGGCACTTCAATAAAGTCTTGCTGGAAGAATTTCCTAAAGTTTTAAAATTCCTTCACAAAGTATGTAAATAGAGACAATGGGAAGTTGCCTGCCATCTAATGTACTCGAAGTGAAACTTATAAATGTTGAGTTAAAAATGTTGACTTTAATCATGTTTAGTTTTATCTCAAACATATTTTCCTAGAATACAAACTGCAGAGCATGCATATATGAAAGTAGCTGATGTTTCAGTATATTTTTTCCAGCACAGTGTCCTACAGAAATAATTGCATTTCTTCCATCCATACTGGTTACAGAAGCATACCAGGGAACATGGTTCTTCTGTAGCACCCACTGCATCCAAGTAGGAAATAGCAGAAGTTGGCTTGCTGTGGTATGGCAAAGAAGTCTTTCAGCAACAGAACTAGCTCCATAGCTGAGCACTATGATCCCCACTGCTGTTTGGATGGCTAACCAGATGATCAGGAGACATAGTGCCAGCTTGACCTGTCTGAGTGTCATTCTTGAAATCTAACTGATATTAATGCCAGGTTGTAATGAGGACTTGTTGACTGTTATGGGTCCCTTCCACCTTGGAATATTCCATGATACTAGTTTGCCAGCACTTAACTAAAGATCTAGGCACTCTTTCTTACTGGGGAGTCATAGTCTTGCTCTCCACAGTAGGAAAGCATGTGTGATGATCATAGTCATGTTTCCGAGTCAGCCTCCTCAAGCAGGACCCAGATTCATTCAGTCTTGTAGACATAAATATCAGTATGAAAGTTCAGGAAATGTGGATATACCATATCCACATATCTCTACATATCTCTACCCATATTTTCTGGCTTGATTTTCAGAAAAGTAGAATGCATTCAAACTTTGCTGGTTTCAGAAGAAGCCACAATGGAGTACGCATTCTGGAAACAGAGCTCCACATAGCTGGGATTAAATGTAACATAAATATGTATCTAGCATTCTCTTAAGATGAATCTAATAAAAAACACAAAGAACAACAAAAAAACCCACAATTTAGTATCTGCTGTGTTTCTAAATAGAAAATCTAATTCATAAGGAAATAGCACAGACCATCATAAATACCCATTCATGACATGGCAATTAAGCTCAAAGGATATAATTTTTACTATCATTCGAGTCATTGGTAAAAAGCATGAAACAAACTGAGTCCTATGTAGAATTTATCTCATCCATCGTGAGCTACAGGAAAATCAGATGTCTGCCAAGAGCTAATCATTTACACTCATGCTGTAGTCAACAAAGGCAAGCCTAGAGAGCTCTTCCTCCCTCATGTCATAGATAGCAATCTTTATACTGGATAAGATTCTCTCTGAAAGTGTCTTTATTTATTACCTCAACATAGAGAAGATTTAAATTATTTGGTTAGATCTGAATAATTATAGATAGAAAATAGAAAAAAAAAAAAAACTTGGAAAAAGTGTAAACATATAGAAAATAAATATATAGAATTACAACAGGTAAAATAAAATCTGTAAAGTATTTTTCTAGGAGTTCAGTTCCTAATTAAAGTTAAATTTAAGAAAGAAACCAAGAAGCACTACTTAAACTAAACAAAAGAAAACTATTTCTAATGAATCCTTTCAGCAACAATGAACCTTACATTTAAGCAATCCACTGACCTCTTCTTTTTGATCTTATTCTTGTATAAAAAAGTATGTAGACAACAAATTCTATTTGAATTTCTTTGAATTTCCTTTCATGCTTTTTTCCTTTTGTTTTGTTTTCTTTTGTTTTATAGAACCTGAGTAAGCAATTTCAAACCCAAATCAGTCTGCAGCTGGATCTAAGCAGCATTCTCTCAGTGGTATTTTGTGACCACTGAAACTCTGCCTGTGTTTCAGAAGAAGGCAACTAGAACTATCAGCCAATAGCAGAACACCCAAACTCACCATTAAGGTGAGTCTCTTTTGCTGATCACCTAAAATGTTGTAACACAGTCTCTGTGACTTGCCCTTTAGTAAACAGTGTACAAGATCTTTCACTTATGGTCTTGTCTTAGTGAAAATGTGCCCTGGTTCTGCATTATGGTTTGGCAAGATACTAGGAAAAAAGATTGCACTGCCTGAAACAAACTCAGTGAATCCAGAGGGCAATCTTCTCAGAAAATTGTGTGGGAATAAGATAAAATCAAACTAGCAAATAAACAAGCTCAGATATACTCTTTACAATGAATGGTTTTTACAATCAAAGACATGGAAGCTGTATAGATAGATTAAGAGAGAAGGACTTTGCACAAATGTACAAATGCTTGGTAGTCTTAGAAGGAAAAGATTATGTTTAAGAATATGATGTAAAGAAAAACATCTGGAGACTTGTGAATCCTGAAAGGCACATGGATTCTAGCTAACTGTAAATAACCATGAACAAAGAATATCTCAGTAGCCAATATTTTTCTCTGCTGGTATCAAATGAAATTCATTTGGTATCAGCTGGAGTTTTTATAGTGCTAATGGAAGTTATTTTCAGTTATCACATCAGCCTATAAGTATACAAAGGCAGCAATTTTGCTAGTAATCTGGAGATCATTTTGTGTGTAGGGGGTATACTTTAGTCTATTTCTGCAGTGCAAGCTTTTATCTTAATAAATGTGGTGAATCATAAATAAAAAGGAAAAGATAAGAAATGAACATTCAGCTGGGGCTAAGGTTGGTTTGGAAACATTTCATAGTGAACTTTAAAACATGATGGCGTCCAGTAAGCCCTACTCTCAGGGGGGAACCAATGCACCCAAGAACTACATATGACTAATATTTTCCTCACAATAATTTCTCTGATGTTCCTTTAATGCATGATATAAGATATAAACAAGTAAATTTCTGCTGAGCTATACAGCATACATGTAACTGCAATTCTTTTTAATAAACTCATGCTTTCTAGCTCAAATCAGCCTGCCAAAGGGTGATGTAGCCCCATAAATAAGATTTAGTTTAACTTCAAATCTTTCTAAATTCTGACAATGCCAGCCTCTAACTGTGTTATGCTGCTTAGTATTTCAACACATTATGGTAAGAGGCAAAATCACTCTCTGTAATTGCCCACTATGAAGAGCTTTCATATCTCAAATCTCTGTTACCCACTTTCTTTAATGACAAATTTAACACTAGCTAGTTAAGCTAGTGTAATGCACACACAGTGCTGAGAAGTTATGCAGTGTGGTGCTTTACAGCCTGTGCAGACAATTTGGCTGTGCAAGAGAGCAGGGCTGGGCTCTCAGAAGGTAGTGCAGCTGAGCATTCTTGTCTTGTTTTAAATTGTCAGTGAGTGTGGAGAGCTAACAATGATGTTCCTAAAAGAATCATAGAGTCACAGACTGGCCTGAGTTGAAAAGGACCTCGAAGATCATCTAGTTTCAATCCCCCAGCCATGGGCAGGTTTGTCAACCACTAGACCAGGCTATCCAGAGCCTGGGAGAGATGAGCTGAACTGTTTATACTCATCATTTGTTGTGGCTGCGTGAGATGCAGTCTGCTGTTTCCTGATGCACAGTGTTCCCTGATGTCCTGGTGCTGCAATTCTCAGGCTTGGAGGTCTATCAAGAAATACAGTATCTCCAAAACTGCTTGGCTGCTAAAATTGCCCTCTCACTGAAAAGAAATGTTAGTTTGGGCATAGTGTTGGTTACAGACCCAAGTTTCATCTTTTCACGTGAGTGGAACCCAACTGAGGTTTCATCATATCCATATTTCAATAAGTCATCATCAGCTAATGAGATAAACAGAAGCAACTGGCTGAAATCAGAATACAAGAATACAATACAAGCTTTTAACAATGCTTTCACCACTTCTGTTTAAAATTGAGTTACATAAAAGACATACATTCTAGTTTTATAAAGATCAGAAAAGAAACAAAGTGAAAACAGTATGTTTAATCTTTTTCATTTTTTTCATGTATTCAATGAATGTAACAGTCTGATTTTTTATTTTTATTTTTTAAAGCAGAAATGTTACTGAACAAAAAGCTGAAGAAAGCTGAAGTGTCACAGATTTTCAAACCTGTAGGACATGCACATCCAAGAACGTCTTCAGAACAGTTACAGGCACACAGATTGAAATTAACATTAGATTCCCCATTTTCCACTCAGTTAACAAAATATTGTGACACAAACTCTTGTTCTTTTTTTTTTTTAAATGATTTCCTTACCTGTGCAAATGGCTAAGCATTGGCCTCCATGTTTTTTTGCTATCCTGGTAAAAAAAAAGGGATCATGAAAGTAGCTGAACTGGCCAGCCAAGGCAAACTTACGACTGCTTTAAGTTACTGAGATGACTAAACACTTTTCCCCAGTGCAATTGGATCTTCATTTTCTTCCCCTTCATTCAGTCACATCCACTGTAGCAGAGAGATCCAAATTCAGATCCAAAATGCATCATCATGACCCGTACTTACTTTGCATTCATGATTTAAGGCAATATAGAATTAGGATTCTTCTTGCGAGTACAATTGTTATGCAGTAATTAAGGGGTAGAAGGTGTGGAAATCATTCACATCTGTCAGTGTTGTGAAGTTACACTGATTTTGGTGTGGGAACTTCTTTTGGATGAATTAAGACAAGTCAGTGAAGACTGAGTTGGGAATGTATATTTTGATGTGAATTCTTAATTTTTTATTCTTAGGTCAGGTAGGAGACTGTAGAGAATTTGGAGAACCTGCTGTGCAAGTCAGCCTCTGTTTACATTTATGTGACAGAAGAGAAGCCCAAGTGGCAGAAGGCACTGAGTTTTGTGCTGGTCCTTAGTATCCACGTGAGTTCTGTCTGTAGTCCTGCAGCTTATAATAGAAAATCGCACTGTGCCTGCAGAACAGAATTTTCAGCTGTGTGGTCAGCTCGCAGCTTTACAAAGTTTTTAATTATTCCAGACTTAAGACAGATAGCCTTAAAGTGGAAATGCATGACTTTGAACATCACTTAATATTTTCAGGAAAGATGATTCAGAAAGTAGAAAAATGGATCCTGTTTTGTTGATTATTCAGTACTAGTTGAAGCTAAGGCTAATTCATTGCTTTTTTTTCTGTATGAAAGTGACAAATGCATATAAAGAAAAGGAAAACTCTATAGACAGATGATAGGATGCTCCATCCTAACGACAAAGAACTACTTGACTGCTTAGGAATGTTAACATGAGAGAGCTCAGCATCAATAAAGAAAACAGACTAGATGTGAATCTTCCTCTCTACAAACTTTTCAGAATGTTGTCCTTTACTTTTCTATCCATTTGCTCACTTAGCTAGTAGTTGTAAATACATAGGTTGCTCCGAAAAATATTATTTTCATGGAAACTACAATAAATACAAAGAGCATGATTACACTGTTTCATAAAGCAAATTCTCAGCTACAAAATGCTCTTTGTCAGTACAGTCATTGCTGTGTGTTTTTGCCAGTGATGAGCAAGAGTCTGCATACTGTGCTTGTCAGAATCTGCGCAACCCAAGTGATCCACTGTTGCTGTTGCCACTGCTGAAACTCATCACCCACTGTCTGACCTTGCTCTCATTCACTGTTTGCTCTCCACAGTGTTTAGCAAGAGTTGATGAATGTCAGTGAATGTTATTTTTTCTTCATGGAGGAATTCAGTGATGCACTTCATGTTTCATATTCTCTTTCATTCCATGAAAATGTCAGACGCCATTTTGTCAGACTGCCCCTCTGCTCCCACCTGTTATAACAGTAGAGAGGTTTAATCTCTACTGCTGTACCACCACCATTTCCCTGAATTTGTGGACCAGCATAATAAAATAGGAAGTATTACTTTCAGAGCAGCCTCTGTAGCTTGTTGAATATGAAAAGATTAACAAGCAAATTTGGGGAACATTACAAAGAGAGATGGAAACTTATTTTACTATTCCTTGGGGCAGATTTAAACTATTTTAATGAACTTCTTGAGTCACCATTTCAACTGGCGCTGCTACAGGTCATACTCGAGACTGCCAAATGTTGCAGAGAGATCTCTGTGGAAGGGAATAGTGTCTATTGACAGCAGCTGGTCAATCAGAGGCAGTGCAAAGCTGTTCCCACAGCAGCCTGCAGAAAACTGTCTGTTTTCAGTTTATAACTTACATTGAGCAGGTAGTTAGCCTTTGCCTCAGTTCTGTTTCTGCTTACTTACAACTGTGGAGCTCTATGTTCTGCTGGCAGCAGGTTGAATCAATACAAACTTCTTCAAGGCTCAGCAGACAATTGGATGTGTCAAAGAAAAAAGACGAGGTTCCTGCCCAGAATGAGTGTTTTAGTCTGAAACAGTGCAAAGCAGATTGTGGCTCTTTTCCAGCAGTCCAGAGATGCTGCAGAGGTGCTCAGTGAATCTTTTTTCTTCAGCCCAGGTTGTTTCATGAGTGAATTTGCAGAATACTGACAATGCAGGCAGGCTGTTAGCTGCCTGAGCTGGATCCTTAGTAACAAAAATCATCATGAGGAAAAAAGGCAGCTGCATAATGTTGCTGTTCCTTTTCCTCTACAGAAAGGCAAAAAAACATTAACTTGTTTCCTCACATGGCACTCCCATATTGGAAATTACTGGAGTCGAATCAGAATTGTTTTGTGATCACCACTGGGTGTTTCATGACAGTATGAATGGAAATCATCCAAGCTTCAATTATAACATCAACATGGGTTTAAAACTTCCTTTTTTTTTTTTCTCCATGATAATAAGCCATGTGTAGTGTAACACCATGCTGGAAGAGAGAATTTCAAACGAGCTATTAGTGGCCCCTGTCTATCTTTTAAAGTGTCATTTAAAGGAATGTTTTCCCTTTCTGTAAGACTTTGACACAAGATGCGTAAGAAATTCACCAATGATTAAGAAATGACTGAGGAACTCCTTGTACTGTTTCCTTGTAATGACTGACCTGAATTTCTTTTAAGTCAATAGGAAGATTGCTTTGATGCCACTGAACGTCCTGTAAATCCTACTTGTTGGTTCTGCTGGGTTTACTTGCAGATAGTAAGGCTGAGATGGTACTTGCAAATTTGAGATGATATTTATCAAATGTAAAACTGCAGTGGTGATGGGATAAAAAAATTGTGGTTGCTTTTTTTTAATGATGAAGGAAAGGAAAATTTTTAATACATGATGCAAGCTTGCAATGCTGTGATTAAAGAAAATCTCAAACTCACAATAAAGACAATGAGTATGTTCTAAATCTGTTAAAACAGGCAGAGAAAAACAGATCAGCATAGCTCTCATGAATATCGTAATTAAATCTAGATCAGCATTAAAAATTGAATATTTACAGTGCTGAAAAAATGAAAAATAATATAAAATATTAGAAAATTGCTTTATTTTTCTAAGAAAATAAATTGTTGCCTCTATGCTAATCAAATTCTTCATCCAAAGTCACATGATTTAAGTAACAGGAGACAAAAAGCAAGTATTTCTTAACAAAGTTTTTCTGTGTTTCATCAGCAGCCACCAGTCTTCAGAATTGAATGTTGCTAATGCTGAGAAATTTACAGCTATCATATCCAGATGCCAGATTTTCACAAATAGAGGCTTTGAAGAGCTTGTTAAGAACATGAGGTTTTCGTTATTGTCCTCTTCTCAATCTTGACATTCAAACTCACTGTCATCTAATTTAGTTATTACTTTACACTACCTGTGCCAACAGCCTGTTATATCTCCTAGAGTTGCTGTTTTTGTTAATTTGTCTTTTATCTGATATTCACTTCGTATTTTCACATGAACAAGACTGATTTAAAATCAGAATTGAATTTTATTTTTTTCTTAATAAAGGAACCATCTTTTTCATAGTGTCGAGAAAATTTTCTGTTGTTAAAGCATAAATAACGTCCTTCTCCATTCTAGAAGTTGTTATTTAAAAATAAACAGAAAATCAAAACACAGCATCATAAAGTAGTGAGATTAAGTATCACTATATCATGAAGATATCTCGGAAAGATTACCTTTTCTATTGCCTTGAACTGACAATGCAAGTGTCTCTCCAGTGAATATCGGTAGGGATACATCAGGGTCCCATGCTTTATTTTATTTTTTCATTGGCCCAGCACTATCTTTCCTGTCATAAAAATGCAGGGAAAACTTGAATTTTTTAGTCTTTTTTTTGTTTGTTTGTTCCTTTTTTTACATTTTCTCCTTTGAAAAAGGAAGAGGAAACAACTGACATATGAAAATAGTGCTTTGACATTTAAATGTTCAGTACCTGGGAAAAAAAAAAAACAAAAAAAAACCACCCAACCATAATTTCTTCTTTGAAACTAATTTCCAGGTATTTTGGAGTAAATGCCTTTCATTTTACGTTCTGGAAGGATTATTCATAATAACATACTCTGATTACCTTTTCATACAGTTTCAGAAGGAAACACTCTATAGCTCTGTTGAAAGCACAGTAAGTCAATACATTGCCAATGGTATTTTGTCTAACAGCTATCACTTTGTGTTTCTTGATTAAATTAATGCAATCTTCAACTTCTGTAACTGAACTTCTAAGTTTGATACAATGGTCTTCAACATATAGATACAAAATTGTATATTTGCTTCTTTCACCTTCCTACCATGTGAGAAGCCAGATTGAGGGAGTTCAGGAGAACATTCTGTTGCATCCCCTCATCTTCTTTATGCAGATGAGATAGCTTATTAAAATCAGTCTTCTGGGAAACCAATGAGTCTATACAGGGAGAGAGATACTTCCACAGATGACTTTTCTTCTCCTTGGGTAAGTGTGAAGTAGGTAGGATGAGTTGCCCTGGATAGGAGCCTCTCACCTGGTGGATTTGTGTAGAAACTCTCATACCTTCTTAGCTGAACCTTTACAGAAAAAAGATGCCATTGGAAATTTCCATGGAAAAGGTATTTGATGCTGTCAAACTAGCTCAACAATGGAAGAAGTAACAGATGAACTGAAGATGAAAAGAAAGACTCTCCAAGCGCTTGTGTAGATGCACTATTAACAGCCACTTACAGAACCTGTCAAAAAAAAGAAAAAAGAAAAAAGAAAAAAGAAAAAAGAAAAAAGAAAAAAGAAAAGACTGACATCACAGAATCACAGAATCACAGAATTGTAGGGGTTGGAAGGGACCTCCAGAGATCATCGAGTCCAGCCCCCCTGCCAAAGCAGGTTCCCTACAGCAGGTCGCACAGGTAGGCATCCAGGCAGGTCTTGAACATCTCCAGAGAAGGAGACTCCACCACCTCCCTGGGCAGCCTGTTCCAGTGCTGCGTCACCTCACTGTAAAGAAGTTCTTGTGCACATTTGTGCGGAACTTTCTATGCTGCAGTTTCTGGCCGTTTCCCCTTGTCCTGTCTCCACTCACCACTGAAAAGAGTCCTGCCTCGCCATTCTGCCCCCCACACCTTAGATATTTATAGACCTGGATCAGGTCCCTTCTCAGTCTTCTTTTCTCAAGGCTGAACAGACCCAGTTCACTCAGCCTTTCTTCATAGGAGAGATGCTCCAGGCCCTTCACCATCTTTGTGGCCCTCCACTGGACTCTTTCCAAGAGATCCCTGTCTTTTTTGTACTGGGGAGCCCAGAACTGGACGCAGTACTCCAGATGAGGCCTTACCAGGGCAGAGTAGAGGGGGAGGATCACCTCCCTCGACCTGCTGGCCACGCTCTTTGCAATGCATCCCAGGATGCCATTGGCCCTCTTGGCCATAAGGGCACACTGCTGGCTCATGGCCAACCTGTCGTCCACCAGGACACCCAGGTCCCTCTCCACAGAGCTCCCCTCCAGCAGGTCAGACATAAGCACTGTCAACACTTGTATATTGCTATGATTTTTATTCAAGTTAGAGATTCAGAAGACAGAGGAAGAGACTACAGATGTCAATTTTTTATTTATAACTGCTGAAAAGAAGACAAAACAGGAGGTTACTTTTAATTACTTTTGCAAAATGGATGGAATAGCTCACAGTGCTTTGATTCATGCCCATCATTTTCTATGAAACTAGAAAAGAACTATGGTTACCTCACAAACTCTTTCTCAGACCGATGCCATTAACTCAAAACCTTTTTCACTGTTTCAAATATGGTGCATTCCCAGACATTTATTCTGTACTCTAGCACCAAGAAAATGTGTTTTTTTTTACAGAAATAAATGCAGTCTCCAAGATCATATTTCATTGTAGACACCAGCCTATTGCTCATGACATCACTTACAATCAATTTTTCTAAAGGTTTTAGTTCATGTTTAAGGTGGTTGTATGGCAGCAGACTTCCTGGAGATTTAGAAAGAGTTACTTGATCACATAGTACAAATGTCAAAATACACTAATCAAAATCTATCTTCCTTCCCAAGTTCTCTTAATATTAGTTGTATTTTAAAGTGGATAGTTGATTTTAGAGGAACTCAGGATTCAGTTTTCTCTGAGAAGATGGTCCTCTGAGACAGGCTGAACATGAGATAATTGCTGCCTGTATTTGATAGTTGCCTCATGGGTTAACCATGCCTTCACTGAAATCGCTTTTGCAGAGAGTAACAGACATGTGTTCTAATATCCTGAATATTTACTTTTATACTTGGAAGCAGAACATGTTCTGATTTATTAGTGGAATGATTTATAGACATAATTGTGGAAAAATTCATGTAGGATGCTTTCAAGCAATGAACAAATACATTGCTTACTTCATCAGCTTGAACAGTAAGCTGGAGACAAAAGAGCTGCTTACATCATACCAATTCTGAAGCACACAATCCTTTGCACAGAAAAAAACCTGATGATTAAGGAAATGTCAGTGGGAAGACTGAATTGCTGAGCAGAAAAGGAAATTTGAATATCTACATGTACTTTTTTGCATCACAGAGATGTGGTGAAATTTTTCCACCCTCTTAGCCTTCCCCATAGAAGGAAGATCTATCTCACATGGAGATCAAGAATATTTTTAGGTCTTGCACACTAAAGTTCAGCATGAGGAACTTGTAGGTTTATAATTGCCATACCTTCTCCTAGGATTCATTGAAAAATAGGTGTGTTATCTTTGCTCAACACACACACATACATTTTTCTTTACAGTTTTCATAAGGAAAGAAAATTTCCTCTTGAAATATATTATCTTTTTGAAATGCAATAATGAGCCCTACTGAAATGAACAGCAAAATTGTTCATTGAGTCCAAAGTACTATTTGTACTTCAGCTTGCGGTAGGCTCACATCTATACAGAGATTTAGTTATCATGAATCTATCAATTGTAAACCTCTAGTTGTTCAAGAATTTCCATAGGAGAGAAAATAATATCTTATATTTTAATTATGCCTGTACCTTATCACAAGTTATTTCATTTGAGGTGAAAAATCATAGTAGGGGAGTTTATTTCAAAGTAATGTCTTAGGTGATTAAGCCCTCTAATGTCATCTGATGATTCACAGTGATGGTTCTCATTTACAGCCAATTGACATCAAATGGCAGGAACAGACCTGAGAGCAGACTGAGCAGATTATTTTCTTACAGTTGAATTCAGCCAGCACACCAGCTGTATAATTCCAACACATGCCACTACTTTCAGGACAAATGGGAATATTATTGCCTCAGTCTTTTGAGGAATGCAACACTGCACTATCAAGCTTTTGGACCTTGTCCCCTCAAAAAAGCTTTTATGAAGCTTCAGTACTTTGATCACACTTTCAGTAAATAGGGTATCCAATAATCAGGAGACCCCTCACAGTTGCATTATAAAACAACTGATCTCACAGCTTAGTTTTCTTCAGTGTTCTGCATATGCTGTCTAAAGAAAATATGATTAAATGGAAATTATCAGGCAAAAGCATTACATTAAAAAAAATCTGTTAATTAAAATAACTGTCCTCAATTAAGAGCCGGTGCTTTCTATTTAATTAGCTGTGCCAATTTCAGTAAGTCCTCTCACCTTTGAAAGATTTTCTTCTGTATATATTGGAGTACCAAATCCCTTGTGGTAGATTTCACCCCAGTCATGCATGCATAAATAGGATCTTTGTCTGTATGCAGAGTTGACCATCCAACCTAGGTCTTCCTAGGCCACAAATGCTTTCTCAACCTGTTTTTAATCAATAGATTCTTGTTAAGAATGGTGACCATGAATTTCCAGTTATCATGGAGCTCACTTGTACTGACTCTGCAGACATCAGTTTCCAAATTCATCCCTCCCCATCCCCTCACATCTCACCAGTGCTGTGCAGCTATTTGCTTGGGCTTGTTTGTAGCTCAGGGGCTCTTTCTTGGTTCCAAGTTTATTCTCAAAGATTTAGAACATTCAGTAATGTAAAAAATGTGGTATTGATTTAAGACCTAACTTCAGTAGGATCATTTACATGATTAAAATTACCATGTGCAAAAGTGTCTACATCATCTCCCAGAGTAATTTTTCATGTTAGTCTGGAGTTACATTCTCCTCTAAGAACACAGGGACCACCCCAGTTAGTTCATTAGTTGAACATCCCCACCTTCCTCTTTCTTTACTTTCTTTACATTCTTTGCTTCTGAGCACAAGACAATATGTAATGGGTTATCCCTTTGGTTAGTCTGGGTCAACTGTCCTGGCTGTGTCCTATCCCAGTTCCTTGAGCACCCCAGCTCCTCACTAGCAGGGCATTATGAGGAATTGGAAAGTCCCTAATGTTGTGGAAGCACTGTTCCAATGCATCTGAAACATCGTTGCGCTATAATGACTATTTTAATCAGAAATATAAAACACAGAATCACACAGACTCTACAAAGAAAATCAGCTCTATCCCATCCAAAAATATGGCAATATCAGATTCAGAAGATTAACCTTTATCTTCCAGCTCTTTATGCATTGCTTTAATCTCAAGGTGAACTTCTGTTCCCGTGTATTCCTTTAAAAATTAATTTGACAAATCCATTTTAATTTCTCCTTCATTCTATGTTGATAATTCCTCTTACAGTATGTCTTGGTTACATTTCTCACACATTTTCGATCTGAAAATAAGGAATAGCATGCAGTACCTTCCAGCTAAGTAAGTTCTCAGTTGAAAAATTAATGGAGTAATTTTATACTTCCTATCGATCAGACTTTCCAAATGGGCTTGTAAGCTGAAATCTAGTCTTCCTCAGAGGAATAAAAACCTGAAGTCTTATTCCATGCTTGCTTGTGCTTCTGGACAACTTCGAATATGTTAACAGTAGAGTGAGGACTCTTCCATGGTCCAGAGGCACGTTAAACACAGGCAGAAAATTCATCTGGTAGTTTCTTGGTGACCAAGATTTGCTCTCAGCCAAATGCAGAGGTGTGAGGAAAGGTATGTGACTACAACTATGACCTTCTGTCCCCTTTAGAGTAGAGGTGCTGGTGAACTGTGAGCAGAGGAATTGTAAAATATATCTTTCAATACTTAAAAAAATACCTTCAAAATCCATTCCCCCAACAACATTTCCTAAAACAACCTCAGCCTTTCAGAAACTTTTTGTCCATTTTGAGTTTGTCAGTTATTTTAGATGAAGGACCATAAAGGACAGCCTGCCATAAATGAGAAAGTTTTCTAAGGGTAAAAATATTATTTAATAACATGTTCCCATGCTGCCAGAGAGTCCTGATGCTATGGTGAAAGAAAACACAAGAACAGAAAAGCACTAATCCCCATTATAATGTTTGTCTCTAAACATTCTCCAAAGACATTTTATGAACCCATTTGCAGGAAATGAATCCATTCAAGATACGGGCTTGAGAAGAGAAAACCATCATAAGCTGCTACTTACGTACTCTGACCTCAAAAATGATATCAGATTGACTGTCAGTTTCTGTCAAATGAATCAACAGTCCCCGATATCAGGGATTTATTGCCTAACTCAAGTCATTCGGTTCCCAGAGATAGCTGTGGAATTGCTGCTGTTTGCAGGTAGGCAAAAGTGTGACTATCACTTCAGACAAATCAAGAAAATATGATAGGGAGTTGTTTTAATTAAAAGAGAAAAGCAAAAGGGAATCATGAATTTTAGTAAGGAGCACTGCTTGGTAATTATCTAACATACATAGGAAGGCAGTACTTGTGAGAGATGGCTTACAGCACAGGGCTTAGCCAAGGCAGTTCCAAGCAGGCTTGGGCTGCTCCAGGACTGACAGTATAGGTCTGGCACTTTTTATTGCACCCTTTGCCTTTTGTGCTGTGATATTAATGGAAGGGCAATGCATGAGCAAAGCATGTATTATATAGGTCACTTCTTTGTAGGCTTACAGGCAAAAAATAAAGAAAGAAAACAATTTTTATGTTGTCATATACTCATATTAAGGAGACACAGAATGTTAAAATATTCTGTGTTTGCATTTTTGTTGTTGTCTCATTTAAACTATTACTGACTGTAAATTTAAATAATAATAACAATCTTAATTTCTAATAGAAATAAAAAAAAGCCAATGAAAATGATAAGAAGAAAATAAAAGAAAACAAAATGGTGGAATTAAAAGCTATTACTCAATCAACTGTGAGTCTTCTGATATTTGTTATTTAGTTTCTTGTGGTCTATTTGATGTCATTTGGTCTAAAAACCCTACATCTGTATTTACAGAAATTCAAAGATCTTATGAGTCAGGGACTTATATAAGTGTATAGCTTACAATGATAAGTAAAGGCACCCAGCTTTGCCAATGTAACATGGCCATAAGAGCTCCCAAATTCTTTTTCAATCTATACAAAGTCTCCCTAACCTGAGGGTAATTATTCATTTATTAACATTTTCATTTTATAACTCTGCAAGGAATAATTTATAAGGTACACATAGCATAAGATTTGAAATGGCCATCAGCTCTGAGCAAGGAACCAAAATTTGAGGTACCCAATTTCTTTATAGAAATAAGGAAATGCTACTGTGGGGAAAAAATACTTTATTATTTTTGTCTTCTAGGATTAATCTTGATAATTATCTTCTCTATTTCTTTTTTTTTTTTTTCTTTTTTCTTTTTTTCCCATTAGTGACCCTAGGAAAAAGGTTGGCATTTCACAAATGAATTTTGTAGTGCTGCCGCCATAAAGCTGGTTGGCACTATTAATATCAAAGAGAAACAGAATATTATGTACAAAGTAGATGACCCTGCAGGTTGAAAGGTTAGAGCTGCAATGAAATTTAATAGCAAAGATTGAAATGTCAGACGTTTAAAGATGAATAACAATTACTGCTCTGAGTTTATAAGCTGGCTGAAAGTAGCAGGAAGAGGAGAAAGAGCTGAGTGTTGCTATGTTTGTTATTACATGACAACTGCCTGGTGACTTTGTAAAATCAGGCATGGTTCTAGGCTGTATGACCAAAGCTGTGGCTGGAAGACTGGGCAACAATTCACATTGACTTGACTCTGCTTAGTACTGGTTTTGCCATGTTGTGAGAGTAACCAAGTGTGTTGCAACAAATCTATACATGGAAAAAAAATGCAGTAAATGTTTAAGTCTTTCTGGAGGTCCAAAGCACTCCAAAATGCTACAGTTTCAAATAGAAATGAGCCACTCTTCAAGGGGCCTTATTGACTCAGTGCTCCATTGCCTCTTGGGGAAGAGCTGAAAATTAGTCCTTCCTGGCTGCCTCAGAGGAACTGCGGAAGTTATAAGCAGTGTGATCTTGGATCTTAATCCACTCTCTGACTTTTTGTGTTGGCTATATAAGTTCTCACTTTATTCTGCTTATAAATCCAGTACCTATTAGCCAAATGAAAGTCCATGCTTTAATCTAAAAAAAGGTTTTGCCAGAAGGCAGCCCCTGGAATTATGGACTGCCCTATTGCTGCGTGGTGCCAAATTCGAAGTGGCTTAAATTTGATTCCTTTACTTCTTTGTAACTTTGAAATGGCTTTTACACCATTTTACAGACAGAGGGGATTATTGTTATACAAAATTTGGAAAAATGTGTTTGAAATAATTAGTTTTTCAAAACATTCAACCTCCAAACATTAAGGTTGTAGTCTGTTATCTGTTACAGTGTATTTAATGATCAATATTAAGGCCCTGATCATAACTGCTAATTTTTAGAAGAAATGATGTATCCTACAAAACCTTCATTAATAATAATTATATATAATAATTGTATTTGAATAATAACAAGTTAATAATACTAATATTAAAAGATAACATGTTATTAATTATGTTACTGTACTTCTTGCATGTAGCAGCATCTTAAACAGTTAGCAAGAGATCCTCTTGATTCCCTGCTTAAAAAAACTCTTCTGAACAACCGATGAAATCTTCTAACAAGGATATAGATTATTATAGCTCTTTCACTTTGTTTCTTTTTCATGCTGTCAGTCCACATCTCCAGACTTTCATAAAATGATTTTGCTTCTTAAAAATAAAAAAGCTGCCTGAAGACTGAACATAATGTCTACGCTTTTTGCCTTTGAATGTTTTTCATGCCACTTCTTACAAACTCACTGCATTTTTAAGCATTTGACTGGAAGCTTTGTCCTAGCTTTATATCATTTTAGTGGTTTATGATCTCATAGTACAGTGAACTTCACTATTGTCTTGATTTTATTTCTGAGCCTTGAATCATGATCTGAAGCTGTCTCCTTTGTACTGGCTCTTCTAATTGTATTTTTTTTCCTCTGTCCCCCATTATACTCTACTTGTGAACTCCACAAGCCTACCAAGAAGGTATCTCTCACACTGGAGTCTCAGCTTTGTTACTGGTTTGCAAATGATTTAAAGTCAGCTTCACATGTGCATTTGTTAGCAGACTCTACTGATGAAATATACTGACTGTAACTGTGAAGGTTCTTCTGGGAAAAATTAGAAACAAAAGAGTGGGAGGAATGGGGGCAGAGAGGGATGTAAAAGGGAAAGTCTTTCCCCAGGACCAGCCAGGAAAAGTGGCTTGAGTTATCACACAAACAAGAGTCTTCTCTCCAGTGCAGCAAGATATGCCTCATACAAAACTTCTAGCGTGGTAGCTAGTTTTCATCAGAACCTGCTCAAATATTTTATTTCTATCCTCAATTATTGCTATTAGCACTGATGTGAGCATGCTTTAATGAGGGGTTGTTGTTGAAGTTGGTTGTCAAGCTCCATGTGTGCGTATTGTTGGCTCCCATAATATGAAACAAAAGCTACAATCAAGTGTAAGAAAAAGAGGGATGGAAGAGACAATCCTCATGCTAGTGGCATGAGTGAGAATCTACCCTACCAACACTGACATTTGTAGAATTTCACAGAATGGTCCAGGTTTTAGAAGGGACTTCAAGGATCATGAATCTCCAATCCCCTTCCCACACGCAGAGCCACCAACCTCCCCATTTAATACTAGACCAGGCTGCCCAGGGCCCCATCCAATCTGGCCTTGTACACCTCCAGGGATGGAGCATCCACAGCTTCTCTGTGCAGCCTGTTCCAGCACCTCACCACTCTCATAATAAAGAACTTCCCCTGACATCCAACTGCAATCTTCCCTCCTTCAACTTAAAACCATTTCCCCTTGTCCTTCAGTTATCAACCCTTTCAAAGAGTTGATTCCCCTCCTGTTTGTAGGCTCCCTTTAGGTACTGGAAGGCTGCAATGAGGTCACCTCACAGCCTTCTTTTCTCCAGGCTGAACAAGCCCAGCTCCCTCATCCTGTCTTCATAGGGAAGGTGCTCCAGTTCCCTGATCATCTTGGAGAGGCTTTCCTGTGGACCCTCTCCAACAGTTGCCTGTCTTTTTTGTACTGGGGGCTCCACACTTGGATGTTGTATCTCAGATGGGGCCTCACAAGAGCAGAGCAGAGAAGGACAATCACCTCCCTTTCCCTGCTGGCCACCCCTCCTCTGATGGAGCCCAGGACACCATTTACTTCTCAAGCTGCAAGATCACACTGCTGGCTCATGTTAAGTTTTTCATCCATCAGGATCACCAGGTCCTTCTCTGCAGGGCTGCTCTCAAGGACTGCTCCTTCCAGTCTGTATAAATGGCTGGGATTCCTGCAGCCCAAATGCAGAACATTGCATTTTGCTGTGTTGAACATGTTTGCTGTGTCAGTGGTACACACTCAGCTTGGTGTCGTCAGCAAACTTGCTGAGAATGCACTCAATTCCATCGTCAATGTCCTTTGATAACGATGTTAAAGAGCAGCAGTCCCAAGACAGACCTTTGGGGGATGTGGCTCATTACCAGCCTCCATGTGTACATAGGACCATTAATCACCACCCTATGTCTTCAGTCTTTCAACTAATTCCTTATCAAACAGGTGGTCTACCCATCAAATCCACATCCCTCCAATTTGGAGATAAGGATGTAGTGGGGGATCATTGCCAAAGGCCTTGCTCAAGTCTAGGTAAATGACATCATTTGCCTTCCCTTTGTCCACCAACACCGTAACCCCATCATAGAAGGCCACCAGATTGGTTAGACATAACCTTCCCCAGGCTGGAAGAATAACAACATGAAAGCAACAGCATGAGAGCAACAAGTGAATGTACTGCCCTGGAGGTTCTGGAAAATGCTGCTGTAGCAGGTTGAGTGAGAGGGTGAAGAGCCAGTGGAGAAGAACAGGCTGCAAAGTTATGAGTGGAAGGCTCCAAGCAGTACCAAAGGAACCTGCCACACCAAGCAGTCTCATGTAGTTGAAAAGCGTTCCTCACTTTCTCACTTCCATAAAAATTTCATATTGCCTTCTTTTGAGGTTATGATATGCTTCAAACTTCTTTAATACACTTTTATAACTGCCTTCCTCATTTAACTGTGGAATAGTAGACAAATCTTGAGTCTCCATTGGGTAATATGAAAGAATAGTTTCTGTAGGGAGAGGGGAAGATTGATTGTTTCCTGTTCCTGATATGCTCTGAAAATTTAATTAAGAAATAAATGAAGAAAATTGTTGTGAAGGCAGGAGAGCCTGTATTCCTGTCCAGTAATATCAACTGAATCTAACAGAAACTAATGATTGATTTTCCAATAAGCCAAGCCAGGAGGTAGCCTGTTTTTATGTTTCCCATCTTTCTTTGAATATCCTGCCTGGGGCTGTAAAAAATCAATGTTTTTTATGCAAATGAAAGCTATGAGAGCTACTCCAAAAGTAGTGTCTCCTATTTTATTATGTCGGCCCACAACGCCAGAAGTGGATGTTGGTAATATGGCAGTAGAGGATGAACTTTCGCACCAATACACCATTACATTTTGTTGCCCTGTGACAGGCAGCAGAGGAGCAGTCTGACAGAATGGTGCCTTATATGGAACTGTGTATGAAGCAAAAATGTGTCACTGAATTACTCCATGTGGGAGGAAAATGGCATCCACTGACATTTACCAATGCTTACTGAACATTTATGAAGACCAAACAGTGAATGTAAGCACAGGGAGGTGGTGGGTGGTACATTTCAACAGTGGTGACAGTGACATGAAAGACAAGCCACATTCCAGACAATCATGCACAGTTGTCACACCACAAAATGAAGAGAACTTCAGTCCTCTCATCCACTCAAACTGTTGGATTATGGCCAGGGAACTATGTATGAAGCTGAATATTGACTTCAATGCATTGGAAACAGTGTAGGCAGCACTGGAGTATCTCATCGCTTCCTCCGAATTGGTCTCATGAGTGTTCACACAGGAGCAGAAAGAACACCATATCTAAGTTTGTCAGGACCTCTTGAACAAATATGAAGCTGAAGGTAACAGTTTTCTGGATCACATCATTACCAGTGATGAAACATTTTGTCATATGAGCCAGAGTCAAAACAGCAGTCCATGCAGTGGTGACAACATGAATTCTCTGTCAAACAAAAAGTTGAAGACGCTGCCCTCAGCATGTAAAGTGATGTGTAGTCAACTGTAATGATATGATGTGATAGAAAACACAGCAGTGACAGTGGGGTAGCAGAGTTTCATACAGGAGCTAGCAGGGATAAACTCAAGTGCATAGCTGGTGATGCAGAAACAAAATGAAAAAAGCTGCTTACCTTCAGAAGGCCTGAAGTAAACATGGCTTTTCAGGACGATACCCTCACCTCCACTGCCAACACTTGAATGAGGTCTGGGAGGGGATTGATCCTGACTCCACCCCATCCAGTCACTCAGGTGCATTACTTGCACAAGAGCTCCCCTGGGTTTTCTCTGTCTTCCCACCCAAGTGCTCAACCACTGTTTCAGGCAATGACTTATCATTTCCACTACATCAGTTTACGAGAAGTTATCTCTTGTGAGCTTAAGTATATATCAGGAATGATCAGGCATGATTACCTTTCCTCGTAGGATGTTTTTGGAAACACAGTTTCTTTTCTACTGGGAAAAGGGCAGAGACTGCCCAGAACTGTAGAAGCTCTTTCATCAGTTCTTTGAGCTCTTGCTCACAGGGATCATAAATGGTAGATAAAGTACATCAAAAACAAAGATACTCTAGAAAGAGAAGGACTGTCCAGAATCTTAAGTCCAGGTCATGCATTGTTCCTCAAGGATGATGGATCTGTCAGCACCAGTGTTGGTCTGACCTGGACCTGGTATTACACATATCCAGTTCTTTCATTGACTCATATCCACTACGACTGTGAAAAAGTAGGCTTAGAGCAGGTGAGGAGGCCTACAAAAGCACCCTGTTCTCCTTGAATCCCTCTGGATGAAATTGCATCTGTTCCAACGAGTGTTGCTTAACACAAGAAAAACTCATTAGGAGAGAAGAACAGTCGTGCTATTTACTTTTGCTCTGCTGCCTAATATAGCTGCAATACACTGGAGTAACAAGATGCTATTGTTAATAATGCAGATGTTCACTGTCATTATATTTTTGGTGACCAGATAGAGAGAGGTAGCAAGCCTGATGCAAAAGGCTGAGGATGGCTTTCCAAGATATGCAAAAATTGTGCACATCTCCTCTATGTTATAAAATTGACCACTCCCCTGTAGATGATTAAATCACATCACATTGATTTTATCATCTAAAAACTGCCTGGAGAAGATTCAATCAGGACATCAATTTTGTTAATGAGCCCAATGCAGTATCTCTCCTGAATTCCGCAATGATGCATGTCTGACCAGTAGCCCAAATGATGAATGGCACCCATGACATCAGTGACTGGCATGGATTTACTGATGCTACAGTGATACATGTGGCTGATGTACACATAGCCTGGTGAGATGCAGAGGCTCATTGCTCATTCTACGTGTCCCAAAAAAGGTAAATTGTTTCTCTCAGGTCAGAGATGGAATTGAAAAGTTGTGAAAGTGAAGGAATAGTAGCAGTGTCTCCTGCTGCAGAAACTCAGCTTTTAACCTTTGCCAAAAACAGTCTCATTTGCAGTTCTGGCTTGAGCTCTGAGCAGTGTCTGGCAGTGAGCAGACTACGCTTTTCCCTTTTGTCTAAAATCAATCATCTACAAAGGCTCACATTTGTCAAAAGTAGAGCTTAAAAAAATTACACAAAGAAAATGAAGAGATGGAGAGATCCCTGTCCAGAAGAGTTTACTGTCACAGTTGTCCTTTCTGTAGAATACAGAATACTGAATATGATACCCATAAGTCCTCATCTTTACCATTTTCTGCAAATCACATCTCTGAGACTGTTGAATTTAAACTGATCTAATTATACCATCTTAAAAATGTCATGAACTGTCTCACTTTTGTAGAGGTTCATTTTTTGGAGCTGAATCTGGTGCATAGATAAATGTCAGTTTCCAGATACAGCTCAGCCAGAGGAAAAAGACAAAAACCCTGGATACACATTAACCTGTCTTACTGGAAGTTACTGACTTGATGGAACTGTTTTCCTAATTACATAGATTAGCACTGTCTATGCTAATTTTTAACTAAAATATGATATTTATTTTATTTGAGTACTCTTATTTATTTGCTGTGATCCTCAGTAAGATTATAAAGCAAGTTATATGGGGGAGAAGGTTCATTATGCGGCAGAGAAAGGCAGAGAATGGAGGAACAGATAGAAGAGAGCTAGGTGTTGTATCTCCACCAAAAATCCTGGGAGTCTTCAGTCAGGTCCAGAAAGTCAATGGCAAGATCTGTTAAGGGACGAAAAGAATTTCCAGGGGTGAAAGAGGACCTGGGAAATCTTTGTTATGGCTGAAAAAACTCACGCAATTAATTGCAACTAAGCTTAAAACAGGAATCTGCCTGCAAAGATGTGGACAGGAAGGAGCTGTGTGTAAACCATTTTATTCTATGTGACCCAGTTGCTTTGAGTGCTATTTCAAAAGCTAAGTACCTAGTTTTTATTCCAGTAAAGATTAACTTATCCTCAGTCTATTTGTTTTACAGGTTTCTGGGAGGAGTTCATTATAGAAGGTCTGAGCTGATCCACTTCAAATCTATGGCTTACTCAGAGTTCCACACACATGCAAATGTAAGCCCTGGCTCATCCTTCTCTGAAAGTGCTGTGGTTGTCTGCAGCCATGTTTTCAGCCTTGACTCTTTCAGGAGTTCAGGTACATCCATTTGGATTTCTATACAAAGACACCTACATTCAACCTGTAAGTTGAATACCACTTCTGATCACTTTAGCACTATAACATTGTCAAATTATAAATCTTGAGTCAAGCTAGAGATTTCAAAATAAACAAGCAAGCAAACTACTATTTGATTGACAATAACCTAAAAAAGCAGAATGTTCATTGTGTCCTTTAGACTGTTATTGTGAATAAGAAATGCTCTCATAACGGATGATGTACAGTCCCTCCTTTAAGCTCCTGATAACCCTGACTGTCCATCAAGATAATCCAAGACAGTGTCATAGGAATAACCTTAGAAATATCAGTCCCATATTTTTCTTGCACAAGTTATTTTTCTGCAATAAGCACATCTTCTATCTTCTTGTTTAGATATAGGATATACATGAAAGAAATGTATAATTGCATTTCAGTAAGTGTATGTAATTCTGTTAACTGCAAGAGGTTGGAAAGAACTGCAAGAAGGCCTGTACTTTACATCATTCATCTCTTTTGTCTGCTCATACAGAAAGGAATTTCCATACATTCTGTATAAAACATAAACTAACAAGAGCTTTATTTTTCTCAGAGATATATTTTATAGTAATTTTCTCTGCCAACTGTGGAATATTGACAGGTCATTGATTACCAAACACTTCTTTCTGTAACACCTGAAGTCTTTATTGCTTAAGAGATAAAGAAAAATGTGGTTATGAGAGAAAGGGCATTTTGTCTGCTTGATAGATATAGGCTAGATATAATACAGGAAATAAGCCTAGATACCACTTTATCTGAGTGTGCTTAAAATTGCCTTATGGGGCAAAATGTAAAAACAGATAACACTCTCAATAGAAGAAATCTCTGTTAAAATAGACTTTTTTCCTCTCTCTGTCTCTTTTTTTTTTTTTTTTTTTTTTAATTTATTTTTTTTTAATTTGTACATCTGTTTATTTCCACCCATATTTTGAAACTTGCAGGCCTGGCTTTAGTGTAGGCAGCAGTGTTTGGATCTACTTTTCAAATATAAGTTCTATATACATGGGTTTGAGATCCGTGGCTTTTAAAGAAGCATACCATCTTCTCTTAGGAAGTTGGACAGAGTTACAGAAACTGGGATTTTTAAAAATTGACCACAATTTCTCCTTTACTTCTATAATCAATGAATGAAATTTCTCAGGAATATTGCTGAGCAACTCTTTATGTGGATTTTATTCCACTGAGAGACAGTGGATAAAATGAGAAGCTGAAATGGAGCTCCATTTGAGCAGGACTGGACATTCTTCATGACTGCAGGTAAGGAAAGTAGATCAAATCGCAGTGAGACTGAAACACTGGCAAATGTCTTCAGAATGAAATTAACAGCACTGTATTTGGTGAAAATGGATGTTATTGCTTTGTTAAGTGTTTAGGTGACAGAAATTGGAAAGTGAAATGACATAATTATTTCTATATTGTATCAGTCTTCAAGTGACTGCTATTTCATACTGATGGAAGATTATTATTGCTAACTATGTTGATGTAGAAGTTGCACGTGCTCTTTTACTTCAATTAGAAATCATTACCTTCAGTGAAAATGGTTGTTCTGTGCTGAGAGCTGTAGCTCGGATGTTTATTCCACGAATTTCCCTTTATACAAAAGTCGTGAGATTCAGGGGGAAAAGAAACAATGAAGATTTAGACAAAAACCATTTCCTAGTCCAATCCCTGCAACTCATATGCTGGAAAATTTTGTTCAAGTCACACGTGGTTTTTGGTTATTTCCAGAAGGAAATAAAGATCCTGCCCTTTCTCACTGAAGTCCTTTCGGGTTCACAGCATTTTAATTGGTAAGAATGACTCAGATAGAGCTCAGAAATTCAGTGACAGTGAATGTGAGCAATGATTGCGTACATCCTTAAAGGCCAAAGGCTGCACTAAAACTTACACCATTATCTCACTGACTTTTTTATTATGTGCTAGGAACACTGTGGGCTAGGAGACTTCCTAAAGCAGCACTTTAGCTGTGAGGTAAAATCTAATAGTTTATTGACCTGTCCTTTTGTCAAAGTTCCTACAAGGTGTTAAAAGACTGTTGGGGGTGGTAGAACTTGCATTACTTTCTGCATTCATTTACTACACAATTTTGAATGTCTCTGTATTTCTCTATGAGAGAATTCACACATGTGTTTAATTAATGTTAGGTTTTAATGATATTCATTATAATGTACCATCATTATGGTTTAGTTTAGAGGCTTGGCTTGGAAAAAGATGAAGAATTTTTGCCTGGAAGATATGGCATTTTTTAATTTTGCAGGTGATTAAAAAGTTTGGGCCAAATTCTTTCCTCAGATATCACAAAATTCCTCTGAGATGGAATCTGGTCTTAGTTTACAATAGACTTGAGCAAGTCTGCAAAGAAAGCTCATTTGCACAATGTTGAAAGGGCTATGTTCTACAGGGTATATAAAATAGCCCAGCTTGTCTTTAACTGCTAGCAAACTCATGTAGATTCAAGCTAATTACTTTTTGGCACAGAGAGACCTGAAGTCATAGTTGCTTGTTTTAAGCAATCACTTATAAATTAACTGTCAAAATCCTTCTGAATTGTGTGAGCTCAGTGGCTCATTAGATTGCCCAAAGTTAGCATATACGCTCTAAATCAATTTATAAAATACATCAGCTTTTCAACCTGAATTTTTGGTAGGGCCACTACTTGTCTTAATTCAAGCTAACTTTTCCTCACTTTTATCTATTACAGTATGCACTTTCCTTCTTCTGCCTAGGCAACTAGAAAAAAAAAATCCATAGATTCACATCCCTTATAAGAATTAGAAATAGCTTCACTGAGACAGTATAAGTTGTTATGTTTTGACAATGAGTTTTCTCATTAACATGAGAATGCTCTGGATCAGACCTTGTGAGAATAGCATTTGAGTTCTTAGACACTTTTATGATTTTTTCTATGTACTTCAGAACTTTTCTGTTTTAGGAAGGGCTTGACAGTTAAAACCGAGTACACCCACATTATATTTTATAGAATCCTGGAATCACAGAACATCCCAAGTTGGAAGAGATCCGTAAGAATCACTGAGTTCAACTCCTGGTTTGTCTCCTTTATTGAAACGTTATTGAATCTTCATACAAAATGATTTATGTTGCATGAACAGTATGCCATAAATTAAAAGTATTTCATTTCGTCTTCTGTTTCTTTTGTTTCTCTTCTTGATTGCAATCCAAAGACTAATCTCTGAATCTATGTCTAGACTGAAAGAGAAAATTTAGGAATGGAATGATTGGCACTGATTTCAGTAGTTTGAAAATAGCTATTAATATTTGAAAGTATTGGCATAGAATGCTTTGGAAGATTTCTTATTTAATATCTCCTTGATACCCTTTCATTCTTTATTGCAAACAGTGATATTGATCAGCGTGAGGAAAAGATCTTTCTTCAGCAAATATCTTCTGTATTTTTGTGGGTTTTTTGTTTGTTTTTATTTTTGTGCATGCATGTGTGTTTTTTTTTTCTGATGTGTATTTTTAAAATGTCTTCAGGGATTTCTTGAATTGGAAAATAAAATATTCCTGTGACTTCTTGCATATAAAACTCCACAATTGTCCCAGAACTCATTACTTGGAATATGGCCAAATAAATTATTAGTGACAACTGTTCATTTGATGCCTAATATCTAAACCCTCAGAAATGCGAAGAAAAAGCCAGTAATCGGTATGAAAGGCATTTCACAGGGCTATATATGTAGCCCTACAGCAAAGTGTTCACTCTTTTCTCTTCTGCTTTAGATCTGTTTCCCCTTTTCTTTCATCTCCAAGGAGAAAATTGAAAGCAGTTTCTTTATTTTAGTCTCCATATTTCAAGGCTTTACTACTTGATCTGGTGCTGGCATCTATGCAACTAGTAGTCAAATTTATCTATAAAGAGAAATTTCTTCTGCAGAAAAATGAAACTGAACATGAATGGAAGCTTTTAAAAGTTCAATAAACTTTTCTTCCTTAGTTTCCTTCATCTTTCTCCCCAGGTTCTGTGTGTGGCTGGCAGCAGATGCTGCAAAATATCTGGCTTGGCTGAAAGTCAGCATCCTGAAGCACAGACACAAATCTTGATCCACAAGCGCCAAAAGAGATTATGTAGGACTGAGTTGTAAAGAGATCCACAAAATGGCCTGGGTTGGACATCAAAGATCATCTAGTTTCAACCCTCCTGCTGTGTGCAGTGTCACCAACCACCAGACCAGGCTGCCCAGAGCCACATCCAGCCTGGCCTTGAATGCCACCAGGGATGGGGCATCCACAACCTCCTTGGGCAGCCTGTTCCAGTGCGTCACCACCCTCTGTATGAAAAACTTCTTTCTAATATCTAACCTAAACCTCCCCATCTTAGTTTAAAACCATTCCCCCTATCACTATCCACCTTGTAAACAGCCATTCCCCCTCCTGTTTAAATATTCCCTTTAGATATTGGAAGGCCACAGTGAGGTTTCCCTGATTAAGGAACTTTAGTTGAGACATATTTGTCCTCAACATTTTGCCTCTAATTTAACACAACTGGTTTGTTCTCTATTTTTGTTCTCTCATTTTTTTGTTGTTCTTTTTTCCTTAGTATAAAATGATCATCTATTTCAGTCAATCAATATGTTGTCTATGAGATTACAATCTAACCCACTGTCCTAGTTTTGGCTGGGGTAGAGTTAATTTTCTTCCTAAAGGTTGGTGTTTAGGATGGGAATGATGTTGATGGCACACTGATGTTTTAGTTGTTGCTGAGCAGTGCTTACACAGAGCAAAGGACTTTTTTTTCCTTTTTGTGCTGCCCTGCCAGCAAGGAGCTGAAGATGCACAAGGAGCTGGGAGGGGACACAGCCAGCACAGCTGACCCAAACTGACCAAACGGATATTCAATACCACATGACAGCATGATCATCAATAACACTGGAGGGATTTGAGCAAGATGGATCTGCCACCACTTGGGAACTGACTGGGAATCTGTCAGTGGTGGAGACCAACTGAATTGCATGTGGCCTTTTTTTTTTAATTTTTCTTTTTTATTCCCATTTTCTTCTTTCTTATTAAATGCTCTTTATCTCAATCCACAAGTTCTTGTACTTTTACCTTTTTTTGATTCTCTCCCTTACCCCACTGCTGCAGAGTGAGTGAATGATTACATGGTGCTGTGCTGTCTGTCTGGTTAAACCACAACACTTACGAGTGGTAGAATGTTGAATATGGGGATAAGTGTGATGAGAATCCACCTCAGAGGCATGAGTATAGTGCTTTAGAAATCATTAAACTGCATTAATTTTATGTCATTAGTAATTAGATATATATTTTTTTTTATGCTGGATCTAATGCACGTCTGATTTACTTTCATAACAAAAGACCAACAAAAGCTTATAGAAATGCAATATATTGTTCGTACAGTCTCTGTGCACAGATTTAATGCTAGTAAATATCTTCTATAATTGCAACTAGTGGTGGCTGAAGGAAATTTTGGATTTGAAAGGTATCATTGGTAAAAAAAATAATGTAGTGAAAGGATAGATTCTGCTGGCAAGACTATGTGTAATCCATGAGGACAAGGCTAGGTGTTTGACTGAGAGTTCCCCCATGGCATGAAGAGCTGAATATCACTTCACCCGCTCCATGAATGCTGCTGCTCAGCGTTGCAGGCTCCTGTCATGGAAAAATTAAAAAATAAATCTTTATGTCAGATAAATGAGGCTTTCTTGGAGCATTCATTTGCTTTATCCCAGTGGAAAGGATAACTTCCTTCCACTGGTGGAACATGCTGAGAACAGTGGTTCTTTTCTCTCTCATCCTTTCATTCTGTTGAAGTCTGGATGCAATTTCTTCAAGTAATCATAGCCATCTATTGATTAAATGCATAAATCTAACCTCCCTCTACAGAGTGGGAGAGATGCTCCAAAGAAAGCAGTTCATCCTCATTCTGACAGTGGTCTGAGGGTGCAGTTCTCAGTTTCACACAGATATCTGAGATGGGACATATGAATAGTACTAGAATGTCTTTGTTTTACTCCATTAAAAAGGGAGTTTTGGGTGATTATCTCAGATGTAGATATTCATAGTGTAAAGTTATTGGGTTTCCAAGGCTAAGCTTACTCTCATTGTAGCTATCCTACACTTGCATCCATGACAGATGCCTCTTTTTTGGGATTAGCTGACCCCATCTGCCTGAGATTTCTGACAGATTATATCTATATGACTCTTCTGGAGTCTGCAAATGAAGGATCTACAGCTGCAGCCTTTCCTGTTGTTTGAATACATACAGGATGTATCTTTTTTTGCTCAACTGCCTAATTTCACAGAAATTGTAACTAATTATAACACAGATGTGCATATATAAGAACACCTAGAGATAAACATCTGTGTTGCATCATTGAATAGCATCCACAGTGGTCAAGCAAGACTGCTTCTGTAGAAAAACAGAATTTAAAACAGGAAGAAAAACAGGAATTTAAATTAATCACTTATCCCTAAGTTTCTATAAATGAACATTCAAAAACAGAGTTGGTCTTAATTTTACAGCAACAAGAACACCTATTCTGTGAGAGGAGTAAACATTTGAGAGTTTTGATGCTAGTATTCACTGAGGGGTACCAAAGATACAGTGTGAATTGAAGCCTTGCAATTGCAAATGGGCCTTCCTCTTAATTTCAGCAGGATCAGGATTAAGTTGATAGTGAAGGGATGTCATCAATTAGCATGTACAATAAGTGATTTCTTATATCTATCTGAAGCATTATCATATGTATAAGATGTGCTAGAGGTACACTACAGTACACTCCAAAATGAACTATTCAATTTCTCCAAAATTATACTGAAAATACCTTTGTGATACTTTTTTCCACAGCTCAGCATGTTCAGTAAAAATAATAAGCCTGGGTCCCATTTCACCAATTTTACAGATGCCAAATGATCAAGAATGTCAAGTCACCTCTTCGAGCTGAAATGGAGCAGGCTGCAATTGTTATGCTCTTGACAAGGCATGACTGAATTCACCCATGACTAGCAAAAAAACCCATTTAGTATAAACACATTACAAGTAATTAAAAGGGCTGGCACTCTTGCATTCAGTTCCTTCAGCATAGTTACTGATATCCATCAACTTCTCAGTTCCTCCCTGGGAACAAAGCAGCAGTTAAAACAAAAGCAGCTCCACTATTTTTTCTGCATTTCATTGCTTTGTCTTTATTCTGTGGTGATGACAAGTTCACTTGGAGGGCAAGCCAGTCTAATCGTATTAACTACAAACTTTAACACCAAGGAGTAGATGGATGCTACGATTTTTCTGGTGATAAAGCTTACTGAAGAAGTTCCTGCCTCCTCTCAAATCCAGCGACATGTTGGCAAGCCAGTTTCCCCTTCTAAATTTCACTAATATATGTATATTTGGGCTCTAAATTGGATCAAGAAGGTGATCCAGGTTCAGACAAATTGTCCAAAAATGTGTTCTTGTTTTTTATAACCTTCACTAATTTTATGTTTATAGTCAAATAAGATGTATGTTCAGATCAACACCAATTCATTGAAAACCATGTATGTTCAGTGAAGTTGGAAAAAAACACAAGGTAAAAGGCTAACCTATGGAAGCTTAATATATTATTGCTTTTTATTAGCTAGGCCAGACTGTAGGTTTTATACATTCTGTTTTTAGAAAGAGAATCAATGATTTTTTCACAAGAGAAAAAAGTGCTTTTTCTACCATATGATTAAAATATGCATGGAAAGCACATGGTGAATTATATCTCTTCAATTCACCCATATTTTCCTGTTGAGATGGTCTTTTGACAGTGGATGTGAGGTACTTTCATTAGTTAAAGAAAAACAGAAGAAAAGTGTGTGCTCTTCAGGGAAAGGTTTGTCTTATTTGTGCTGCTGTATATGCAACACAAGTGAGGGTCATATACAACTTTCAGACATTTCATAGAAACATTCATTATAGAATCATCAAAGAATCATTAGAGTTGAAAGGGACTCTTAAAGGCCATCTAGTCCAACTCCTCTGCAGTGAACAGACACCTACAGTTCAATCAGGTTTCTCAGAGCCCCATGCAGCCTGGCCTTGAATGTCTCCAGGGACAGGGCACGAACTATCTCTCTGGGAAACTGGTTTCCAGTGCTTCACTACCTGTATCTTTTATTTATTTATTTATTTTCATATATCCAATCTAATTCTCCCTTTTTTTAGTTTGAAACTATTCTCTCTTGTCCTGTCTCAGCATATGCTGCTAAGGAGTCTGTCCCCTTCTTACAGCTCCCTTTTAGATACTGAACAGCTGCACTCAAGGTCTGCCCAGAGCCTTCTCTTCTCCAGGCTGAACAGCTCCATCTCTCTTAGCTATCCATGGGAGGATACAGATCTACTCTCTTAGCTTGTCTTCACAAGGAAGGTGTTCCATCCCTTGGATAAATTTTGTGGCCTTTCTCTTGATGATCTCCAAAAAGCTCACGTCTCTCCTATACTGAGTACTCCACATTTGGCTGCAGTACTCCAAGTGAGACCTCATTAGTGCAGAATAGAGGGGCAGGATCACCTCCATTAACTTCTGGTTGAAGATCCCTACTGGTTTCATTTAGACCCTAAGCAGCATAAAGTCCTCAATAATGAACACTCTTTGTACCTCACACTGCCTGATTTTCAGCATTAAGAAACCACAGTAAATTCAAGGCAAACTGTGTAAAAGTTTTTATTCAGTCTATGTGCTGGTCATCCAAGTTAAATTTATTTGAATTATGCAGTGAGAAAGGCATAGAGGCAATAATTTAGATTCTCAAGCACTGTACATTATGATGGCTGAGAGGCTCATGCAGGAGATGGCACCATGTGGTTTGACTTGACCAGAGTCCTTTTCCTCTGGAGGAGATGCGTGTTGAATTTTATCTTTGATCTGTGCTGTTAGAAATTGTGAAAAGCTTTTGTATAAAAGCCCAGTCTGGAAGAGACTTCAAAGATCATCTGGTCCAACCTTTCATGATAAAATAGGGCCTAGACACGGTTGTCTAGATGAACCTTAAATTTCTCCAGTGTTGGAGAATCCATCAGATCCCTGGGGAGGTTATTCTAGTGATTGATTTTTTTCACATAAAATATTTCCTTTTATGTTCAATCAGAACCTCTCTTGGTGCACCTTGTACCCATTGTCCTTTATCTTTTCTCTACAGCTTCTTGTAAAAAGGGCTATTTCTTTTTTTTTTTTTTTAATGTGTGTTTGTGTGTTCAGTGTGTTCCACAGCTTTCAAAAACAGATACAGATCTTCAGGAAAAAGACAGGAGCTATCAGACAGTTTTAAACATCGATCTTTGCTTATAATGTAGAAAATGTATGTTTCTTACCTTCTTTTAACAATATTTTAAAGGCAAACTTTGTCAGTGATCATTAGGAAAGTATTTCTAATTCATAACCTCCTTAACAGCATGTCATAATTCAGCTCCCTACCTAAATGGGACTATCGAACTGAATATCAATTCTGTATTAAAACTGAAATGAAATTTTAAGCTGTTTTTGTTAACAAGTAAATTAGTCAACCATTTCAGTCACAGGAAACTGAAGCAGAACATGAATACACAAGTTTATCTTCCTTGTTTTGCTGGTAAATTTAGATAATAACCCAAAAGGCTTGCATTCAATAGTTTAGGGAAATCTCAGTTTGGGTCTTAATCTTATTCTTGGAGTGTCTGATAAACTGGTTAACAAGGGTTGGCACAAAGTTGTAAGTCTTACTTTCTTACCATTATTGAGGAATATTTTTTTCAGCAGAAATCAATCTTAATACAAGTATTCTGTGTTCTATTTAGCATGGTCTGAGACTAATTCCAGCATCTTTCCTCCACTGTGATTGAACAGCAAAATATCACTTTGATGGAAAGCAGCTATCAAGGAGTTTAGAGAACTAGCTCTTATAGTCAAAGAGTTCAACTACTTACTTTTGATACGCTCTCTGATGTTCCTATGGTTGATAGATTAATTTGTCCAAGTGCTACATTTGGCAGATTTCATTTAAGCAATCTCAGGTGAAAGTGACTGAAAGTTTTATTTCAAGAATGCAGTCCCTAGTTTGCTCTTTTGCCTTAAAAAGTGAATTATTCACTGTGCTTAACTATGGCTTTAAATAAGGCTTGGAAGGTTATGACATTGGGAGCACTGTCTTGATCTGCTCATGATGTAGCTCTCCAACAAAGAGTATGACCAAATGAATTCAGTATGTTATGGCCACTCATCATTTCTTTTTCTGATTTTCAAAAAAATAATCTCTAACAAAATGAAGAGCTAGAAAGATTTATGCACACTAGAATAATATTTACCTACAGTCTTCATTTCAAAGCTTTCATTGTTTTTCCAGTCAATTTAATTCAGCATCATAAAAAAGTAAGTCTAATCTTCTTGGCTTTCAAAGCACCTTTATTTTGAGCAAATCAAGCTTGTACTAACAAGAATCAGAGTCATAGACTAACAGTGCATGATAGTGTCTGAATCTCAAATTAAACATTCATTTATTTTATTAGGAGATGGAAAGTTACCACAATGGATCATACTCAAGCAATTGCTTGTTTAGCTTCTAATTCATACCTTTGGGTCCTTTCAACAATTAGAGGAGAGGCATGAACTCTTTTTTATTAAAGTCCAAGTTATCTAAGTCACTGAAGACTTTTCATTTCATTCCTTTTATTAGTTACTGATAATTTTTGAGAACTGCCATTTCTAGAACCCCCTTTAATAACCCAGTAGAGCATTGTTCAAGGCTTATGCAAGTGATGTTCTACACAGTCAGATGGGTAGAAAGCAAAACTGAGTCAAATATTTATTTTCTGCTCTAAAGAGGTGGAGGAAAAGAGAAAGGAAAATAGATAAGGCTTTTTTTTCTGAGTTTGCGGAAATTTAGAAAGGGATCTTGTTTTAAGCAGCTGTTTATAAAATGATATGAGTGAAAAAGCTTGGGGCTGTAAGTAGAATTTGGCGGGGAAACAGCTTTTGCTGAAAAGAAATATTTGTGCTTGTTGTGTAGGGAATTGTCTTCATTTGACCAAGCCATAAGCCTTGCAAAATTATGAGCAGCAGATGTAAAATATGCAGCTTTTAAAATCTACACTGCACACATACAAATGGGAAAGTTAACTGCATAATGAAAATCTAGTAAGGTAGATTGATGCAATTCAGAAAAGTCATCTTAAAAGCTACATCTTGCAAGCCTCATCAGGTGCTGAATAGCTCCTTTTGCAAAAAAGAGCTTCTGCTGTCTTAATAAGAGACATTATCCTGTATTTATACCTCCCAGTGATATAGTGCTTGCTGGCTGTTGTCAAGGACAAGACGATGAACAAGTGAGGACTTTGGTGTGGTACAGCAATTCCTGTGGCAATTCCTATAGTATGAAGAACTTATGTTTTACCTGTAGTGGAAAAGGTAGACTATGAACCTGACAGAGCTTGCTGTGTTGCAAAATGCAATGCACACTTGATGTGTATACTTTCATTTAACCTATGGACACTGTGCCATTTTACAATGAAAAAAAGTGGGCCAACAACTCTTGGCAACCTGTTGCAGTGTCTCACCACCTTCTGAGTAAAGAAAGTCTCCCTGACATCTAATTTAATCTACCATCTTTTAGTTTAGAACAATTCCCATTTGTCCTGTCACTATCTGCCTATGTAAAAACATTCTCTCTGTCTTTTATATAAGCTCCCTTTATGTTCAGAAAGGCCACAATGATGTCTCTCCAGAGCCTTCTCTTCTCCAGTCTGAACAAATTCACCTCTCTTAGCCTGTCCTCACAAGAGACGTGCTCCAGCCCTCTGAGCATCCTCATGGTCCTCCTCTGGACCTGATCCAACAGTTCCATGTTCTGCAGGTGCCAAAGGTCCCCGGCCTCAACACAGTACTCCAGATGGGGCCTCACAAGAGCAGAGTAGAGGGGAACAATCACCTCCCTCTCCCTGCTGGCCCTCTTCTGTTGCAATGATAACAGTCTGTATCAGATGAAGGAATAAAGAAACAAAAGTCTGTAGCAGCTGTCTGTAGTGTCAGAGAACTTGTCTACAAAAGTAGACAAGTTTTATGCTGCAAATGTAATTATATCTTAATGTCACAAATTCCTACAAGTTTCATCTGGAGGAAAAAGAAAAAAAAGCTCTGCATGAAATATTTTTGCAACCATTCAGTTCCTCTAGTACTTTCTTATTACATTATATAACTTCTTATGTGCAATCTACTTTGTTTTACATATGCTTTCTCTTCAGCAACTCCTGTTTGCCGTCATATCACATTCCAGGGTCTAACCAAAACTTCTGCAGAAAATTCACACCCTTGAGAGCATCGATCTCAATATTAACTTATTTATGCAGTCATACTAAGCATCCCAAGCTAATACAAAAGTCAATTATTTTGCTGGTTCATGGAAGTTTTTCTTAGATTTCTGCTATGAGCAATAAAAAATAAGGCTACCTGTGACATTGAAATGGCAGCCTGGGTTACAAGGAAGCTTGGAGCTGATTATAGATGGCTATTGATGATTAGCTGCTTAGTTCAGCAATGGTGCAAACTTCCCATCTGGGAAACAGCTGAGTTTATTGCAGAGTTCTTGACGCCCATTAAGAAGAGCTGCCCCAGGCACCATGCGAGCAGCTGACATCACACAAGGAACACAGTGAGACTTTGCCCAGAGATCCAGCACCAAAAAAATGGGGAGAACTTGTCTTGGATGGAACATACTTAAAGGCTGTTCTGGTGAGAAGCAGCACTGAGGGCCCCTATTCTGTTTAGAATGCTGCTCATTTAAAACTGAAATACTTTAAAGAATTAGTCATTTGAGCTCTTGCATACTTTAGAACTGTGAAGCAAGCAGGACACTATGCCTCTCTCTCAGGGCCTTGTTTCAAGAGGCTGATTCCTGATGAGCTGTCAGCCTGCTGTGCGTCTTAGCAGTCAGTGATGCTGAAGTGCACACTTAGTGAAGGAGGCAGGAGGCATTTAAATTAGTGTCTCAGGCTGCCAAGATCAAAGCAGAAGTTGCACATTTTAAAAAGTGCAACATGGCAGAACATCTAACAGCTATAGCGTGGTGCTAGGAGTGCAGCACTAGTGGCCTGGTCTTGGGACATGGTTGGTGGCACTGCCATTCCCAGCGGGAGAGCAAACAAGGCCATCTCCAGTGGATATTAGGAAAAAATTATTCTCTGAAAGGGTGGTCAGGCACTGTAACAGGCTACCCAGAAAAGTGGTGGAATCACCATCCTTAGAGGTGTTCAAGAACCATGCAGATGTGGCACTGAAGGACATGATTAGTGGGCATGGTGGGGATGGACTGATGGTTGGACTTGATCTTAGAGAACTTTTCCAGTCATAAATATCACCAGGTCATTTTAAAGAACACACAGCAGTGGCCTGGGACTTTCCATGATGTTATTAGCTTTTTAAAGACCATACCCAGCAGCTCTTAGCCATCAGAATGCAAAAGAAGAGTCTTAGTATGGCGCCTACTCTTAAATCCATCACTACAAAATTCGGCTGATTGAAATTGCTGCTGAAATAGGGAAGAAAACAGGGTAATTAGGCAACCATGCCACTACTCTTGTTTAATTTGTACTACCAAAGCAGCTGGAAACAGAAGGCATTTCTCTGTCAGTGTGTGTTACACAAATATAGAACAAAGAGAGAGCCGCTCTCCTCACAGCTTGGGAACATAAAGCAACAACAAAATGCTGAGAAGGGTGAGAGATAGCAGGCTGAACACTTCCCCAGGAGAGGGAGGGTGAGTACTGACCTGTCTGCACTGGGGGGAGGGAGGAGGAAAATAATGCTGCAGGAGAGGAGGGCACACGGCCTCTGCCTGGCACCACAGACCTGCTGAAAAAATATGCAGATGGTGTGAGATGTCACCAGCACAGTCATGGGGTTGGAGAGACAACTCTCGTGGTGATACCCTGGCTGCATGCCAACAGCACAAGGTGTCATTTGTCATTGCTGGAGCAGAGCTGTTGTACCAGTTGAGACACAGGGCTATAACGCTGGGAGTACATCAGCAAAACAACCTTGGCATTTACTGGTAGAACTCCAATGCAGAAAACCACATTATAAATAATGTCAATTTACTATGGCTTGGGCTAGGTAGTTAGTTGTAGCTGTGCTTGCTTAAAAAATATTGAAAAATTCCCTCTCCCCTCCCAGGACTTACAGCTTGTCAAAAATGTCAGTCTGACAGTCTTGGGTCTAAAGTCTTCTTATTACTCACAGACCAGATGCAGCGCAAGAGTCAGCAGGACAAGATTCCTTCACTGCTCTGACAAGCTCGTCTTAAGTAATAAGATCAACAATTGTCCATCTCCTGATGGTGTCTGCAGTCTGTAATTGTGGGATTGGTGAGGTTTTGAGAGTGATTCCACTCTCACTGTGAGCTGAGCTGAAGCAAACCCTCTTTTAGATTAGCTGAGTGAGAAGTCAATCAGAAGGAGTGCATTACAGTCAAGAGTCATAATGTAATTGTCTGGAGCAGTCTCAAGGAAGACCTTATTGTACTCCACATAACCTGAAATGAGGTTGTGGTGAGGTGGAGATTGGCTTCTTCTCCTGGGCAACGGTGATAGGACTAGAGGGAGTGGTTTCAAGTTGCACTAGGGGAGATTCAGGTTGGATACTAGGAAAAATGTCTTCTCCAAAAAAGTAGTGAGGTGCTGGAATGGGCTGCCCAGGGAGGTGGTTGAGTCATCATCTCTGGAGGTGTTCCAGAAACACTGAGATGTTGTACTAAGGGACAAGGTTTAGTGGGGAAATATTAGTGGTAGGTGAACAGTTAGACTGGATGATCTTTGAGGTCTTTTCCAACCTTGGTGATTCTGATTCTATCTATGATTTAAAGTAAGACATCACAAAAATAGCTGTTACCCAGTTCAGCACTTCAGCGTGATCTTACTGAAGCCACCATTGTCCATTGTCATTAGATCATTCAATGTCTTCCAAGTTCCTGTCTTTGATCTCACTGTCCCTCTTGAAATGACTTGGTAATCAGGGACCTGAAAATTTTAGGAAAAGCTGATGAGAAAGGCACAAATAATGTTTGACCTAGATCAGCAGTGCTGTGACCAAACATATACATTTTCACTTGGAAGTTGTTCCTCATTCAGTATTTGATATGGGGCAAAATGCAGAAGCAGATCAGCTGCTCAGTACCTGCTATTCTGCATAGCCTAAAAACTAGGAAGGGTGGTTCTTGATGAGTAATCCTGCACCTGATCAGGAGGATGTTCATCTGTGTTCTTGCTGAAGTGCCCTACCCACTTGGCAATAAAGAAAACAAGAGGCAAAGGCAGCTGTACTATTATTTTTGAGCTGAGGTCTCTGCTGCCTGAGGTTTTAAAGACAGATTCTAGTATATCTGGCAAGGGCCTCATCTTTCTGACTTTGTATCATGGAATCAAAGAATCATTCAGGTTGAAAAAGACCTCTAAGGCCATTCAGTCCAAATGTTCACCTACCACCACGCCCACTAAACCGTGTTCCTTAGCACCACATTCCTTGCATGCTTCCATGGATAGCAAGTCTACCACCTGCCCGGACAGCCTGTTCCAGTGCCTAACCTCTCTTTCAGAGAAGATTTTCCTAATATCCAAACCAAGACTTAGGTCTGAGGACGCCAGTAGTGTAATTTTCTTTATCTCTAATCTCTATCTCCATGCGTGGAACAAATTTCATAAGTTATTAAGCAGCAGATTCTAAACTAAGGATTAGTATACTAAGGCTGCAAGTCTATCTCTGCAACTTGGAAAGTGCTGATAAAGCAAAATACTCACACTTTAGGCATGTGTGGTCAGAGGTTAAAAATGTGAGGTCAGGGGTTAAACTTCCAGGGTAGGTGACTAAAGTTTTTCTTAAATTTTCCTCATGTACTGAATTAAGATTTTTCCGTCTTATACTTAGCCTTTAACTCCTTATTGGCAGAGTTTAGCCTGCGGTTTTAGTTTATTTTCTTCAACACTCACATTAGGCAAACTGGTATGTAAGCCCCTTTGAGCATTTAACACTTGAAATTACATTGGTTGAGTTTATAGATTTCACTAGTTTGTACGAGATTCCTGAAGTACTGTCAATACTGTCCAGGATAACAATATAACCTTTCAACTTGCATTTTGATATTCTGCACTGCAGTTGAAAGACATCACTATTTTCCAATAACTGTTAAGAATTAAACAGATGGTTTCAGAAAGCTCCTCACCTACTTTCTTTTCAGACTTATATGATCTGAGTGAATGCAGCAGAAAATATGCACTTTATTACCTACTTCATCACCCACAGAATCACAGAATCACAGAATTGTAGGGGTTGGAAGGGACCTCCAGAGATCATTGAGTCCAACCCTCTGCCAAAGCAGGTTCCCTACACCAGGTCGCACAGGTAGGCATCCAGGCAGGTCTTGAACAGCTCCAGAGAAGGAGACTCCACCACCTCCCTGGGCAGCCTGTTCCAGTGCTCCGTCACCTCACTGTAAAGAAGTTCTTGTGTACATTTGTGTGGAACTTCCTATGCTGCAGTTTCTGGCCGTTTCCCCTTGTTCTGTCTCCACTCACCACTGAAAAGAGTCCATCCTTGCAATTCTGCCCCCCACACCTTAGATATTTATAGACCTGGATCAGGTCTCCTCTCAGTCTTCTTTTCTCAAGGCTAAACAGACCCAGTTCACTCAGTCTTTCTTCATAGGAGAGATGCTCCAGGCCCTTCACCATCTTTGTGGCCCTCCACTGGACTCTTTCCAAGAGGTCCCTGTCTTTTTTGTACTGGGGAGCCCAGAACTGGACATAGTACTCCAGATGAGGCCTTACCAGGGCAGAGTAGAGGGGGAGGATCACCTCCTTTGACCTGCTGGCCACGCTCTTTTTAATGCACCCCAGTAAGCCATTGGCCTTTTTGGCCACAAGGGCACACTGCTGGCTCATGGCCAACCTGTCATCCACCAGGACACCCAGGTCCCTCTCCGCCGAGCTCCTCTCCAGCAGGTCATCCCCCAACCTGTACTGGTGCATGCAATTATTCCTCCCCAGATGCAAGACTCTACACTTGCTTTTGTTAAACCTCATCCGGTTTTTTTTTCTGCCCAGCTCTCCAGCCTGTCCAGGTCTCACTGAATGGCAGCATGGCCTTTAGGCGTGTCAGCCAATCCTCCCAACTTCGTATCATCAGCAAACTTGCTGAGGGTGGCCACTATCCCCTCATCAAGGTCATTGATGAAGATGTTGAACAAGACCGGACCCAGCACTGACCTCTGAGGAACACCGCTGGTTACAGGCCTCCAACTGGACTCTGCACCACCAACAACGACCCTCTGTGCTCTGCCAGTCAGCCAGTTCTCAACCCACCTCACTGTCCACTCATTTATCCCACACTTCCTCAGCTTTGTTATAAGGATGTCGTGGGGGACAGTATCAAATGCCTTGCTGAAATCAAGGTAGACTACATCTACTGATCTCCCCCCATCCACCCAGCCAGAGCCTTTCTGATGTCAGTAGTAACTTTCCATCAGGATCAGATAGAGTGGATACATTTTCTTTCCTGATTTTAAATTTGGAATTGATGTATTTACTGTATATCTCTATACCTATCTCTGTATCTCTCTATATATTACTTTCTGTTTTATCATTTGTGGGTTTTTTTTGGTTGAAGGCAGATTTATTTTCTTCTGAGTATATTTTGACTACTCAGCATCTTTATCAGTATTGGTTGTTTGCCTTCCTTATTTTTCAGCATTCCCTTCTGTCCACTCTTCATGCATTGATTAATTTCATTTTTATTGTTAATGATTAATGCTCTTTTTTTTTTAAAAAAAGCAACAGAATGCTTGCCTGTGAAATTTATGCTATGTTATTAGAGAATTCTTGAACTACATTTAATACTAGGTATGCCAACAGTTGTTGTAATTTTTAGAAAATTAGTGTTTTTAAACACATACATTTATACATCATCTGTTGGTGCCATGTATGTTAGTATAACACAAATGTAATCAGATCGTGATTAGTGCTACCTAGGCAACAGATAATTTTTAGGTCATCCTGTGCTGGTGAGTGGCTTGTAGAAGGCTGCATCTCCTGGAAACAAGCATTCATTGTTTTCTAGCAGTAAAAACTCTCTGCTCTCAATAGCAGTTATTTACTGTCAAATTTCTAGATGTCTATTTTGAGCAACTGCTGTAAAGTCATTTCAAAATTTGGAACACCTTTAAGCAATGATGCTTAAAATTTGATGACATGGACTATTCAATTACCTGCATGGGTTACTCATCCAAAAAGGGGTTGTAACTTCAGAAGCAGCCCTCCAGAGAAAGAAGACAGGAGAAGTATCAGTTCAGAATTGCTTACTTTTTTTTGTGGAAATCATCTCATATGATCCATATACACCCCAAAGGAGATCCATAGTTTCAAGAATAGTCTGTCATTCCTTGACTGGCAGTTTCAAGGAGACAGGAGCAAGCATGCACTTATCCTCTCTTTTCCATGAAAGTACAACATCATCAGGTGAATGAGGGGATGAGCTCAGGGCTCTGAAATGATCTGGTTGGAAACAGAATCTTGGATGATAGTCAGGTCCTGTCTGAGAATTCATCTTCTGCAGAAGAAAAACAAAATGGCCTTGTGTCAGATTCTTGTTGTATAGACCTCTGATGTTAAGTTCTGGGGTTTCCTGTCCAGCTGCTGTCTCGCTCCAATTTATAGGAGGGAGAGGAGGTTCTTTTATTATCTATATATCCGGCGTGAGATTAAGAAGCAACGGTTCAAATGTTGGTCCAACCAGTTTATTACAAATCTTAATTAGGGAAATGGAACATTACTGTTGTACGTGGTGGTGGAGTCCTTCCCATGCACCCAGCAATTGGAATATCTCCCTCTGCATCACCTCCCCTTTGGTCACAGGGGAGTGCTAATTCAGATTATAATGCCATTTATTCATCTTAAAGAGAGGAAGGTGGCACTTGCATATTAATATGTTGAAATTATGCATCCATTTTCAGCCTTAAGCAGGCCAAAGAGTCAGCAGATATTTATAGTAAGTTCTCAACCTTACAGTAAGTTTTTATATTTGAAACACTTGGGTGACATAACCACTCAGCTTTTTAAGTGATTGCCATAGGAGGAAAAAGAAACATTTACACGCAGCAAAGGAGAACTAAATCGAGTCTTGCAGGGTACTGTTCTGCATTATCTCAGGCACTTCAGTGTCAGTAGGGAATTGGACATGGCAGGCATCCAAATGCTCAGCTTTTTACTACCAACAGTGTTCCCTCTAACGTTGTTCTCTTTAAGAGGAATTCATCAGATGTAAAATCTGAAGACGCATTATACCGTTCTGATTATCTTCCATTACTCTTGATCCATATGTGTTTTAATATTGCTGACCCCACAGTTCAAAGTTCACAGATCAGAGTTCCTTAACTGATATTGAGTTAAAGCCAGGAGATTTTAGGCAAAAATATAAAAAAGAAAAAGCTTTTTTATTTCTTCCTTTTTTATGAGCTGTTAGGGTACATAAGATTCTATTGTAAGGATTAATCTGTAAAAGTTATGTTTAGATATTTCTCCTTGCCGTGCCTTTCACCTACCCTTTCCTTTCCCTATCCACTTTTTCTCTTCTCCTTCTTTTTTCCCTTCCCCATCTTCTTTTCCTATCACCTTTTATTAATTCATCAGTTGTAATTGAAGGTGAGACTCCAAAAGAATACAATTCAGGTCCCATTAAAGTTATATTTCACTTGAACAAAAGCCAAATCATTAGCAACACTAGAAGTTATACTTGTGGAGGGGTCCTCATGGCTGCTGTTTAGTTGTCTCTCTGAACCTCTTGGGAGGCAGGGGGGAGGAATGATGCCTTTCTCTCTAGTTGTGTGAAACCAGGGTAAGATTGTCTAGTTTCATTGAATATGCTGAGAACTAAATACTTGGCTCACAAAAATATAGCTAAACATCTTAATTTATGAACAGAATCTTCCTTAGGTAGCTATGTTATAAGGTGCCAAAACACAGCTTAAAACTTGCATAGATATTTCAACCAGTAGTATCTGGATGACCAGATGCCACCCACCTGCACAAAGATGAGGCATTCTCTCTCTTCGAAAAAGTCAAATGTGATGCTTGCATATACAAAGAGGGATTTGGGCTCAGTTTCCAGATTATTACATTTTCTCTTGGAATGCCTGCCTTTTTTAGTTCAGTGATGTATTTTGGAATTTGCATTCCCAAATGCACTGTTAGAAAAGCACAGCATGTTATGGGTTTTCAGTGGCAAGATGCATGTCTGTCTCTTCACAAATGCATTTTATGTAGAAACATGGACATGCATTCAATTTGCTCACTGCTCTGTGACTTTTGTATTACAGCTTTGCTATGAGAGTTTCTAGAATTTCTTCAGGCCCATGCCTGAAGGGATAAAACAGCAAACATTGATTTTATTAAGGCTAATACATGATAATAAATGCTAATGTCATTTTATGATGTGCCAGATAGCAATATTAATCTTCAGGATGAAAAACAGTGCATTACCTTCAGGTAGATGAAATGGATAAACCACTAAATTCCAGGATCAAAGATTTAAAAAAAAGGAAATATCCTGAAATAACTGAATATCCCCTCCTGTTACAAAAAAATTCCCTATTCTGGACAATCCTGAGATACTGCATTTAGACAAGTTTAAGTCTTTCTAGTACCATTGAAAGCAGAGACTGTATAGGATTCCAGGTGTGGCTGTGAAGGTCACTATATTTCATGTAAGAAATGTCATAGTCATTCCCACATAGATGTGGAGACATGTCACTTCACCCTGCAAGGATAAAACAGAATTCTTCCCTGGTTGAAGAGGAAATCTCGTAAGTTAAATGTACCTATGAGAAATACAGAAGAGTGAAGGGATACTCTGAGAATGAAGTCAGCCAGCCATAAAAAATATTGCAAAGATAGGAAAAAAATAATGTCAAAGATACAGTCATATAGGTCCTCGTTAACTGAGAGAAAAAAAGAACACCAGCTTTCCTCTGGGAACCAGTACAAATTTCTACCATGATTCTGCTGAACAAAAGAATTGGGACATTTTTACATGCTTTTTTCATCTGGTTAAGACAATCAACTCTCACCAGAACTTGTATGTATTATGCCCCACTTGCGAAGTGAGTGATGCATAAATGCTATTCTTTCTTTCTGCTGTAATCCCCACAGTGGACCATGATAACAGCTGTCCACCCACAAATACATCATCTTGCAGTAAAGATATGTGAAAAAGATTGGTTAATTCAATTAGTTGAATAACAGCAGCATAGGCTCTCAGAAATTGCAACAGAAACCTCATAACAGAGTTATTTTCTAAATTGTTATTTTGACAGTGAGATTTTTTTTTGGAAAGAGCTAGATTTCCACTGCAGATTTTTCTCAACTCAGAATTCAACTTTTCTACAGAGCTGATGTCTCGGACAATCCTGTGCAAGTCTGAGCCCTGCCCATGCCACACAACAGCTTTTGAGGGCATTGTGTTGGTGTCTGGGGCTGGTACCATGGCTGCAGAAAGCTCTGATGGTGCAGCACGTAAACACTCCAAAAGTTGGATATGAGAACACTAATCAAAGGAGCTACTGAAGAAGAAGATAGAGTCTTCATTCCTCTATTTATTATTTCTAAAGTATTTGGAAGAATACAGTTGCTGTGAGCATTACTTAGCCCTGTCTCAGCCTTGCTACTACTTTTCTGTCCACTTTTAACCAGAATACTATGAAAGCACAATCAACAGGAAAGAATATTTTCTGTTCCCTAAAAATCAGCAGCTTGCTGTGCCTTGCTAGCTTTGCTACCCATTATCTAGAGGGAAATCTGATGTTTTTCCTCATCTGTTACATTGAAAAATGCCCCATCATAGGAATTAGAGAAAGAAAATAGTGACTGAACACACAAAATAGACAGCAAGATGACAGCTGGATGGTGCCAATAATATGTAATCTTGAGAATGAATTTTGTTCATTAAGCCTGCAGGGATCCTACACTCAGCTTCTGTAAAACAAGGTCTTTAAAAAATGCATATAAAGACTGAAAAAGCCATAATACCTCCTTTTGTAAGTGATGAAGTAATTGCTTAAAGACACAAGCCATGGCTCTGCAGTGTGACTTGGGACTGTGCATGACCCAAAGGACCCAAGGATATGAACTCTTTTCAGAAATGATTGTCATTGAGAATTTCTGGATTAGAACTTAGAAGAATAAGAGCAGTTGCATCTCTCTTCAAAGCATACGCAGGAGTAGCTGAGTTTTGGTGCCGGCTGCATTATCTATGCCATCTGTGCAGGAACGCTTGAATCACTGCCTGAACCACTGATTGATCACCTGAGGCAAGGACCGAATCAGCCACAGGAGCACAGGTGAAAGCGATTCATCTATGCGACCGGAAGGGGTGGAGCCTGGCTGCACCTCTCCTAGACCCTACTTACGGGCTGACTGCCAGTAGGAAGGACCTCTTTTTGGAGATCCCTCTTTTTGGTGGTTTCTACTGCAAGGCTAAGATATGGGTGAGCATTTCATTTTTGATGGTCTCTTTCCACTATGATAATCTTTCTAACTATAAACCTGTAAAATGCTATCTTAACCATGCTGCTCTTCTATCTGTACATTTGTTAATTGTGCACCATCTATGTTTCAAAATCCTCTTGTGAATTGCCTTTTTTTCCTTTGATTGTGCTTGCATTTCTGAAGTGTAACTCTAGACCTGCTAAAACCTATGGAAGCCTTGTGTTTACTTGTCTGTTGACAAGTTGTCTTATGCAGTTCACCTCAAATTTCCCAACAAAGATCTAGGCTTTCTTACATGTTGAAGCTAATTTCTCATCACATAAACCTTCCTTCTCCCTTGCTATCTTCCTGTCTCATAGTTTTCTTTTTTTTTTTTAATGTTCTTCACAGGTGACAATGATAGTAGGTGCAAACATACACTCAGAACACAATAACTTCAGTAACAGATATTAAAAGCACTATTACTGGTGCTATGATCTGCTGTGTACTAAAGGTTTGTGTATGCTTCAGAGTATGATTAGCTATTGAAGCCATGTTCACAAGCAGAGACAAATGACTTGTTCAGATTGAGCACTCACTACTTTTTCATATTTGAATGGATTTTTTTTCTGTATTTGTCAGTAAATAATAGAAACATACTGAGTAAATTCATTAAGTTGTGGGGATAACATTTTATTCATACAAACCATCTTGGCACAAATCAAGGTTGTTGCTGTTGAGACAGAAGTGTCAACATGCAGAGAGGAATGCCTTATTAAAATCAATGGTTTCTACTCCATGACCTTTTTAAAAAGCATTTTATGTCTAACTTAAGATCTCCAAGCAGTTGAAAGCCTACTATTCAGATTACGTGTCTGCCCCATTTAATTCTTTTTTCTTCTTTCGTCTTGAACCAATTAGAAATCAGACAGGCTTTACTCTAGCTTTGAAGGAGAGACAATTTAATGGAATGCAAACAGGACCTTTTTGCAACAGCATCATATCCTAGTACTGAGGGTAATACAGGCAGTCAGTGACTAAATAATAAATCTGGTCTTCTTCCCCAGTGGGAAAAGTATTAACTGTCAGAGCAAGAGCTCAAGCAATGGGATGTAACTGTGACACTGGGGAGCTGTTAAGATAGGGCCTGGCATGCTTTCATAGAATCATTAAAGTAGGAAAAAGTCACTAAGATATTCTAGCCCAATCATCAATCCAACCCCATCGTGCCCACAAATCCATGTCCATCAGTGCCACATCTAAATATTTCTTTTAACACCTCCGGGGACAGTGAATCCACCACCTCCCTGGGCAGCCTGTGCCAGTGCCTCACTACTCTTTTGGAGAAGTTGCTTGTCCTAATATCCAGCCTGAATCTCCACTGGTGCAACTTGAAGTCATTCCCTGTAGTCCTATATGGGAGAAGAGTCTGACACCCACCTCACCACAACCTCACATCAGGTTGTTGCAGAGAGTGATAAGGTCTCCCCTGAGCATCCTCTTCTCCAGACTGAACAACTCCAGTTCCCTCAGTTTCTCTGAACATGCTCCAGGGCCTTAATGTCTTTCTTGTATTGAGGAGCTCAAAACCAAACACAGTACTCAAGATGCAGTCTCACTGGTGCCAAGTACAAGGGAATGATTGCTTCCCTGCTCCTGCTGGCAACACTATTTCTGATACAAGCTGGATTTCTTGGTGGCTTTCAGGTGGCTTTCTTGGCCACCTGGGCATACTGCTGGCTCACATTCAGTCAAGAGCCAACCAACATCTCCAGATCTTCTTCTTCCGTGCAGCTTGCCAGCCACTCTGCTCCAAGCCTGTAGTAGTACATGAAATTTGTGTGGCTAAAGTGCAGGATCTAACATTTGGTCTTGCTAAACCTCATACAAATGGCCTTATCCCAGTGATTTAGCCTATTCAGAGTTCTTTGTAGGGCTTTCCTACTGTCAGCAGATCAACACTTTTTCCCAACTTGGTGTCATTTTCCAGACCATGTCAGACAGAATGTGCCAGTTTCAAGTGCATGGAGTAACTCTAGGCTTCACATTCTCCTAAGCAAATTGGCAAAAGTTCACATTCCTCTAAATTATGAGTCTTAAGAAAATTCATAAACCTTTTGGGATTAAGCCACAGTTCAGGAACCTCAAAGAAGGCTGTTCACGGAAAAATGGATGAGAAAAAATAGGCAAAAAGCAGGAAATAGTTTTGCTTTTGCTAGAATAAGGTGGAGTTAGAGTTACTAGTGAGGAGATACAGTGCAGCAACCAGATGAAAGCCCATAGGAAGAGAGCTGGAGAAGGGCTGTAGTTTCTGCTGTGAAAGATGAACTATCTGCAGGGGAAAAAAGATTTGGAGATGAAAGGAGTTGGCCACACGAAGAAATTGGTTCTGTACACAACTTTGCCCCAATTGCTTAAGATGTAGTCTGGCATTTGCCTTTACAGTGGCATTACCCCAATTTTCTAAGAAAAATGCATGGAATAAAGGAAAAGAATGGTGATTATAGGGTTAACACTGCAGGGATTTTTTTTTTTTTTTTTTTTTTTTTTTTTTTTTTTTTCTGGTTCCATGCTGGGATGCTAACAGATGAAGCACGCCTGTTTCCATGTCCCTTAATATTTCAACCTTTTATCTTCTGGTCCAGTGAGAAAGTGGTGCAGAACTGAAATGCCACCCATACTGTGACAATTCAATTGTTGTTTTAAATTTAAAAAATGTCCTGTTGTTCATGGAAATGACACCACTAGAAAACCAATAGGAGCTGTTTGGAATTATTTACTTGCCTTAAACAAAGCTTTTTAGCTGCAGCAAATTCATGTTTCCTTTTTAAATATCTGCATTTGACGAGTTCAGCTGGATTACAATAGTGGAGGAGTCAAAGTATCAATACAGGAAGAAAGAGTCCATTGTGAGCAGTACAAGGTTGAAAGGATGTTGTCCAAAAATGTTGTTATTATTCCTTAGCCCTTTGTTGTACCTTAGACTATAAACACATTTGACACTAAAGGGCATACGCTAATCTGAACAGCTTGCATCCTTCTGCTTTTAAAGTGCATCAGTGACACATTTTGTTCTTTTGTCACCACTGCTGATTTTTGCATTTCCAACACTTTATTAAAGCACTTTTCCTGCAAGTAAGGAGGATGATGGCAAAAATGCTTAGAGTACATTGACCTCAAATTAGGCATCTCTTGCTGGCTGTGTTGGCTGACCAATGTGAGGGTGAGCAGTAGTGGTGACAAAGTATGGTCATTGTGCACATAACATTGAACACTTATTTGTATGTAATTCAAGAAATATGTGGCTTGGTATCCTGAGTATTTGGGTCAGAAAGTGTTGTTAAGCACTGGAATAGGCTCCCAGAGGAGGTGGTTGAGTCACCATCCCTGGATGTGTTTAAAAACAGTTTGGATGTGGTGTTCAGAGACATGATGTAGCAGAGGGTTATTAGTTAGGGTAGTATGGTTAGATCGTGCTTGGACTTGATGATCTTTAAGGTCTTTTCCAACCTGAGTGATTCTTTGATTCTATGAATCACTTGATTGTGAACAACTAGCAATGGGATCTTACAGTAAAACAAAACAGAGGTGGAAGAGGAATTTCCAACAAAATCACTAGTTACAGGAATAATTCCAAACCCTTTTATACACCATATCACTTACAATTGTGAATCAACTCTGCAAGTAAGGATAATTGTTTTTTTTTATAACACAAGCAATTTTAAAATTGCAGAGCAGGTAAATACATCACATTTTAAAATAATTGTATAATTTAAGTGTACTTCTGAATAAAAAGGAACTGATATTTATTTCACAGGCTATTATTTCTAGAACTGCTAAATCCTTTACAGATACATTGCACTAAGGGAAAGTCAATGGTTTATTGATGTATGCTCTAATTAATCATTTTTCTCTTTAACCAGATTTGTGTGAGCACCACCATTGTTCCTATTTTAATAACAGAAGATGAAAAATAGGTATAATTTAAAACAATAGCTTAGTATAGTATGTGAACGGGTGGAGAAAAGCTGACAAAATGAAGCAGACAAGCAGTAGTGAAATGATTAATTATATGTTTCCCCTCCAAAAAATAAAAAAATTATAATAAAAAAAAAAATAATCAATGGATTTGAGAATTTGGGGCTAAATTCAAGTAAATTTAGGAAAGATCAATTAGCTGATGGTGAGAAGGAAATAACAGTTTGTGGAGTGCCCTTGCTGAGCATGTAAGGACATCAGCATCCCAAGGTTAAAAATGGATGCATGAGAACCTGCTAGAAAAGAGTTCAGCACTGAACATGCATGAGGTCGAGTGTGAAAACTGTTTCCTGCTTATTCTGTTTTTTTTTTTATTTTTATTTTATTTTTTATTATTATTATCTCCAAGCAGAGAAGAAATCAATAATGCCACACAGTGCGCACTTCTGAATAAGAGCTAATCACCCCATCCTGGGCCCATTCACACAGGCTTTACACATTGCTAGTAAAATAAAGAAAAGAAGGGTCTTTTTAATCTATCACTACAAGTTAGGATCAGTATTTTAGTTCTTCTTGGTGCTGCTTTAGACACAGTCTATCTCATGGCAACTACACACCTGACAGGGTCGGAAAAGGTAATGAACAGAGCTATTTGGGTATAAAATAAAAATGCATCCCCACAAACTGCTTTTGGCTACAGCAGACTCTACAGGCACAGTGGTTGCATCCAAGAATGGAGGAGTATTTGCCCTAATTCAGGGAACAGCATTTTACCTTTCTCTACTGTCTCTGCTTCTCTCCCTCCTTAAGCAGGACGACTGTCTGTGGGAGCTGAGGCAGGGACTCATAAACCCCGTTCCATCAGTAAGTTCTTTTCAGTGTAGTTGATTCTGTTTTCTTCATTAACAAACATTGGTTTCCTTCGTTTTGTCTCTTTAGAGCTTAACTCTCCAAGGCTCTGCTCGTTTTCATTGTGCTGCTACAGATCATCAATAACAGCAAGAAAAATTCTGACAATAACACTAGCTACTTACCTGCTGCTCTGGAGCCAGCAGAGAAAACGTAAAAGAACAAAAGGAAGCAGAAGGAAGATACTCTGGTGGTTAATCCCTCCTTAAAACCCTTCTCTGCTGTGATGCCTGTAGCAACACCTGCTGGTGGTCCAGCTGCAGCTGGGCAGAGACCTCTGAGCACCAGGGGCTGGCAGCATCCCTTCAGTGCACATGTCTCTCATAAGTATCCTTCCCATTTACCCATTGCTGCTAAACTGGTAAACCACAGCACTGATAAAATGTGAATGCGCACCTATACATTTCAGAAAACCCTCCTGTCACAAATCCCAGGAAGATTTAGTCCCACCCAATCACGCACTCACCTTGGCAATGGTGGTTCCCTGGGTGCCCCCCTCAGCTCACCCAGCCACAGAAGTAGCCCAAATTCCCCTCAAAGGCATTTCAGAAATTGTTACTGATAATGTGAGCAGATGTCTGATACGCCCATGTTAATATGTAGGCTTGGAAACACAGTGGCTGCAGAGGTTTGCTCTCTTATTTTGTAGGCAGAACATAAACTGCTTAAACTTTTTATTTTTAATTGAAGTAGTTCAGGATGTAACTACCATGGCTACAACAAAAGGCTTTTCTGGAACAGACCCCTTCTGAGACTCAGAAATATTTGTCTAATTACCATCCTAAATGTGTTCACAGCCACTTTCTACCCACTGATTCTTGCACTAGTGATGTTCATTAGCCTGAATAAGAGCTATTTCACAGGCGGCAGCACAGGGGCCCTGGTGGGGAGCCCCACAGCCAGACGGACTTGTGGGCATCTCAAATCCATTTTTCAAGGAACTCTTCAAGGCTCAAGAAATGGCTTGGTGAGAGAGCTGCACGGAAGACAGATTCTCAGCTGGTGGGGGAAACTAGCAACAGTCAGAAAGATTTCTGGATGAAAATCAATAAATGCTTTATTATATAGGATTTTACATACAGTGGAACACAGTTAGCTTCACTTGAAAGTGGAAGCCAAGTCTTTTTGGCAACTATCCTATCTTCCACACCTGATGTAGGATGGCTTCCAGAGTAAGAAAGAAAATCTTCAGAAGAAAGCTGAAACTTTGTATTTTGCTACAGTAACTTAGCACTTATTAAGTGAAAGGAATACACGTGTCACTTCAGTTTGCATGCTTAACTCAGCAAGTAACGCTATACCAGTGTAAAAGCTTTGTCCCAGGAGGGCCTTTATGACAGCTCCTGGAACTGTAAGAAGTGAAGAAGTGATCTGTGAACTTTAAAAGATCTGTGAACTGCTCATGTTTACTTATCATGCTCTTAGAAGGCAGTGAAGACTAGCTCTGCTACCAGTCAGCCTCATCACCAGAACACAATCTGCACCCCATTGCTGTGACCAGAAACACCTGAGGACTCATCAGCTCAAAGAATCTGAAAATGGTCACCAAAATTCCTTATGCTGGCACATCACATCTCTCTTCACAGAATCATAGAATGGCCAGGGTTGGAAGGGACCTCAAGAATCATGAATCTCCAACCTCCCCATGCAGGGCCACCAATCTCCACATTTAATACTAGACCAGGCTGCCCAGGGCCCCATCCAACCTGGCCTTGAACACCTCCAGGGATGGGGCATCCACAGCCTCTCTGTGCAGCCTGTTCCAGCACCTCACCACTCTCTCTGTAAAGAACTTCCCCTGACATCCAACCTAAATCTTCCTTCCCTCAACTTAAAACCATTTTCCCTTGTCCTGCAGTTATCTACTCTTCCAAAGAGTTCTTGTCTTAATATGTTCATCAGCTGAAATGATTTGTTATCCAGCATGGCCAAAATACAGTTTTCAGGCTTCTGGTAAGATATCTTCTTGCCATTCATGCCATACGGCTAAATAATCTTGAAGCTAATTGTAGCAACAAGTTCTGATTTGATTGACCCAGGCTAGGGATACCACCTTGTTCAAGTTATCTCCAAAATTTAGTGTAAGGATTCAAAGTTAGTCGAAGTTTCTTAATCTAGAAGAGTTCTTCAGGCATAAGCCTGCAGATGCCCTTTCAGGTACTCTATCTTGTATTATCCATCTTGGATACATTTTCAGTTTTTGCATGTGACAAACTTCTGGTCATAGCATCCAGTTTTTGTCTGTATTTAACTGCTAAACAAGAGGACGTTCTTCAGCAATTTTTTTTCTATCTATGTTATAGCTTTCTCAACTCTTTTTGAACATTTTTCCACTTTCCAAAATACTCCAATAAACGGTTTTGTGGATTTTTTTACTAAGTTTGTAAGGAGTGCAAACATTCACAGTTAGTTTTGTTTTTTAATTATTGCCTTTAGAGTTCTCTGATGACTTTCAGATTCTTGGGAGCATGTTATGCCTCTGGCAGACTTCCTGGGAAATTTATGAATGCAGCAAGCTTCCAGTTCTTCAGGGGCTTTGGAGAAACTTATATGTCAGCATAACAAGAATGAGCAGCAAGCTGCTGTAGGTAGTCATGGACCTTAGAAGACTGCCCAGGGATGGGAGGTTCTGGAAACTACTAACATTTATACAGTAAGTTCTGCTTTTAAAATGCAGACAACAATGAAAATAGTTGCCTGTGGAAGTGAAAAGATCAAAAAGAATGAGCAGAACTCTGGAAATATATTTAGGTGTATTGGTTTTTATTATCTTGGGCAAGGCAAGTGAGCAGGCTAATAAACAGTTTTACATAAGTGCACATAACAAAATTAAGAGATGTTCCTGCTGAAGGCTGACTCCTACAATTTCAGATTTATATGGTAGGATTTGGGTATAGGGAAGAAGTTTTTTACAGTAGGGGTGGTGAGGCACTGGATCAGGCTGCCCAGAGAGGTGGTAGAAGACCTGTCCTTGGAGACATTCAAGATCAGGCTGGATGTGAGCTCTGAGCAACATGATCTATCTGTGCATGCCCCGGTTCATTGCAGGGGGTTGGACCAGGTGGCCTTTAAAGGTCTTTTCCAACTCAAACGATTCTATGATTCTATGACTTGTGTTGCCAAGTCTTTTTGAGGAATGGACCGTTTGAGCTAGAGATCCAGTTTTAAGAACAGAAAAGATTTTATGCATAGATGTAAGGCGCCTTTCTTTCAGAAATTCAGGAGCTTATTGAGCAATTATGTTTCAGGCTGCTGCACGTCACTGGTAGGCATCCCACAAGATAGCTCATTTTTTTAATGTGTATTTTTGCATGTCAGATGGAGTCCATGGCTGGACTTGAATGGTGAAGTCATACTTTCACATGGGATTCTATGATGAGGATCTGTCTGTCGACTATTGCTTAGTGGGGAGGACAACATGGTATTAGGCTGTTGTTGGGAAAACAAGGGTTCAAGATGAGTGAGCTTCTTCTGAACATGGGACAGTGTAAAATACCCCAGACACTTCTGTGTATGAAATCACATAGCAAGAGAACCTGGAGCAAGGAGGGAGGCAGAGCCCTTGTGACAGAGGTGTGTGAAGCACATAGCACCTAGGGAAGTCTCCCACCTGGCAGCATCATCTGGCAAGCTTGTTAAGAAGTGATCTTATCACACTGGCCTGAGTCAAATTTAACATCATAAATCCCACTCTATAGAGGAGTAATACACAGCTACTATATAGCCATAGTCACATGCCTCTAGCTAACTGTAAATTAAATCGTTAACCAACCTTGCCACTTTCCATAACACAGGAGGCAGAGGGTGACACTGGGTTATGGGCATGTGACATCTTCAGCACTGCTTTGTAGAGCTGGTCTTGGCAAGAACATTCCCAGATGTCTGTGTACATGATGGCTATGCATCATGGGGTGGGCATATCCCTACAACAGGATTTTTTAAAAATATTCATTTCCTGATGGAGTTGGGGCTCTCCATGCCAACAATGGTGTGGCCCCGGGCTTTTCTTTGTAAGACTTTAAAGATTTTAGAAATTAAAGTCCTTCAGGCAAAGATCCCCCTTTCTGCCTGTTTTTATACCACCGAGGAGACACATTGCTTTTGTGTGATTTCCAGGTGAATATAGAACAATGGACCTAGCAATTCTTGGAGAGGAGGGCTTTCTCTGAAAACAAGGGGATGTTAAAATAATTATTATTTGGAGCCTGAAAGGCTTGAATTTACATAGTTGTGGTCATTTTAAAGTAAATCAACTTCGGAGTTTGTTTTAACTGTATTTTTTCCTCATTCATCTCAGCAAAAGAACAGATGGTCAGGGCTTTCATGTTCAGTGGTTCATATTGCACTTATGCTTACATGTCCTGCAGTGCCCCACATCAGTAGGAAACAGCACTAAAAATAATAAAAAAGAAATTCAAATATGTTTTTATGTTGTATTGTTGTTTTGTCAGTTGTTGCTAGCAGAGATTCACTGTAGAAGAGCAGCAATTAAAAACTGCTGGATTGACTTCAGGTCATTTTTAATTATTTGTAACACTAGCAATGAAATGCTAATTCCAAACCACCATAGCTAAGTCTTACCATCACAGCAGAAACTCCTGTGAAAGAACTTCCAGTGATATTATCACTGAGATCACACACTTTGTTGCTTCTGGGAAACTTAACACCCAGGGAACACAACTAATAGTGACTCAGACAATTGTATATATCAAAGGAAAGGCAGCTTGGGCACTAGATCAGGAGGCAGAATTGGACACAGAGAGAATAGCAAATGCTTGGAAAATCGCTAGGACATGCCAGTGAACATGGTTAGGAAGGGTGAGCAAGGCTCCATTTGTGTTGATGGTGACATGGAGAGAGATGTATCTAATGGAAAGAAGAGATGCAACACCTTTTGAGCCCAACCAAAGGCAAAAGAGAGCTCTCACTACTCTGTTTGGCCAACGAGGAGTAATTTGCACCACAAATCACCAAACTTGTTTCTTGGCAGCTGACTTCTGCAACTTATAAAACAGGGTGTGTAAGAAAAGCATCTTTCAAAAATGTAGAGGCCATGCTTTCAGTTCCTGAATAGACCTTGCCAAAGGTCACTGGGTGCAGTGCAATTCTTTCAGGCCCTTTTCTTTATTTTTAGATCAGACAGGTTTCTACTGGTTTGACCCAGTCATTGTTCTGCTTGATCAAAGTAAAAAGGCAAAAAGCTTTTCCACTACATGCCACATATTGTGAGAGCTTTTGTTCCCCACAGCACAACTAACAGCAAAAGGTTTTCTTCAACTTTATAAACATCTAAATACTATATGTATATTAATTATATTAAGCATTATAATAATATAATGGAAATAGAAAGCAAATACGTTCCCTAATGGGAACGCGCTGATCAATACTGACACATCTTACTCGTACTACTTAGCACTGCAGGAGCCAAACAAAAAGACACAAATGCTATTAAAGGATTTTTTCCACTCAAGTATTTTAAAGTTTTTCTTGTAGCTGCTGCTACAGATCTAACCATAAAAACAGAAGATTGGCTATGCTGAGCCAAGCTCAGGATCCAATATCCTGTCTTTGGCAGAGAGCAATAACAGATGCTCAGAGAAAAAATGTAAGAAATAGCGCATTTATGGAGTGATCTTTCCCTTGGTATGCACTTGCCGTTTCCAGCAGTAACTGTTTAAGAGTTCCCTGAGCCAGCCACGGCATTCAGACCATCACATTTAATGAGGGAGTCCTCTCGCTGGGCTGTCACCAGGTTGTTGTAATTAGGTCCCGGGTAATTCTCTGCCAGCTGGAGCTGGGCAGCCTTCAGATGGCTTCCAAACAGGATTCAGAGGGGCACCCCCAGGGGCAGCCCTCCTGCCTGGCATCCTCCCATGACAGGGGCATCTGCCACTCATGTGCTGCAGGCTGACAACCACCAGCACGGCCTCCTTTGGGGGGTGCAGGTGCGCTGCCCTGCACTGAGGAGGTGCCTGGGGATGAAGCGACAGTTAAAAGGAAAACAAAAATTAATAGGAAACTTGAGCATTTTCAGAAGCCCTCTCAGTAACTTTTGCTGCTGGAAAGCTGTAATTTTTCACATTTTAGGAGAAAGAAGTAAAGCCTGTGCACACTTCGCTATGATTTACTGAAGCTCAGTTTACTGAGCATCCTGCTAACACCATCGCTATGTTCCCATTGTGAAAGTGCTCACCACCCTCAAATGGTTTTACAGATTTGTGTAACCACTCAAGCACCAGTTATCTATCCAGGGTGCTGGTTGCCTCTGATCTGAATGGGATCAAGCTTTCTGGCTGGATGTGCTTGGACTATGACGGTGGATCCCCAGGAGAAAAAAAGGATCCAAAAAGGTAGAAAAGGAGGATACCAATTTACAGATATTTGAATTCTGGAGCCATAGACCAGTTGCATTTTGCTCAAATAGCCTGTGGTCAAACTTTGAGAAAGCATTAAGCACTGCTGTGCTGAACTTACCCCCATTGTCCTGCAATAGGGATTCCCCGTGGCTGCCTGTTACTGAGTTGCACCTTTCTATATTGAGTTTTTCCCCTTACTCTGACACACTGTGTAGATCTGGGACATCGTACTTTTACTCTTCATGATGCAGGATTTTTGAACTTGATCACATCAGGTGGCCAAAGCTGCAATACATTTGCAAACTCTTCCTTGAGTTTTAGAGAATTGGAAGCCTTACAATACAATGTCATAATGGAAAACCACATCTATGTAAATGCTGATGGGCCCAGTCCTTACAGATGATTGCATTTTTGGGAATGTCCAATTGATCCAACTGCAAGAACCAAGAACTGAGTATTGTGAAGCATATGAAAAGTAGAGCATTCAGATACATGATTTACCTCTAGATAAGTGTTCAGTGTCAAGGAACTGTAAAATCTTAGAATGGTTTGGGTTGGAAAGGACTTTAAAGACCATCTGGTTCCATCCCCCTGCCATGGGCAGGGACACCACCCATCAGACAAGTTGCCCAGGGCCCCATTCAACCTGGGCTTGAACACCTCCAGTGATGGGGCATTCACAGCTCCTCTGCACGGCAGTGCCCCACCACTCTGATAATGAAAAATTTCTTCTTGATATCTAACCTAAATGTCTACTCTGCTAATTTAAAGCCATTACTCCTTATACTATTACTACAATATCTGAGAAAGAGTCCCTCCCCAGCTTTCCTGTTGGCCCCTTTACGTACAGAAAAGCCACAGTGAGGTCTCCCTGGAGTCCTCTGTTCTCCACACTGACCTGTCTTCACAGGAGAGGTACTCCAGCCCTCTGAGTATCCTTGTGGTCCTCCCTTGGACCTGTTTGAACAACTCCACATCCTTCTTGTGCTCTGGGCCCCACAGGTAAATGCAGAACTCCAGATGGGGCTTCACAAGAGTGGAATAGAGGAGGAAAGTCACCTCCTTCACCATGTGCCACTAGTGAACATTTGCACAAAGGCAGATTATGGAAATGTGAAAGATTTGGAAGATCCTTCTTGGCCCCACTATCAAGGTTAATTAGGAAAAACTACAGCAGGAGGCATACTTGACAAATACAAGCAGAAGCAGCAAGCACGTTAGATTTGGAGGCAGCCATGTTAGTGGAGTTTCTTTCTGCTGCTTATGCATTTAACTGACCTCTCTCAGTTTTACAGCATATCAACATGTCACATCTAGAGTGCTTATGTATCATTCATTTGACCAATACTTAACAATGACAACAAACTTGTACTGCTTTGGTCTGGTTTCCTTATTAGAAGGAGAGCACTTTTACTGAAGAGGCTCACACTTGAAAATAAACCAGGTTGTTGTGGCTCCAGCTATTGGTTTCATTAATGCCCCTGGCATTAAGGCAGCCTGTGATACCATGCTATACCACCATTTGCAAGAGGGAAGATATTTTTTTCTGTAAGTTCTAAGGAATTCCTTCTCCCTCTGATATTAATGGCACAATGTAGTATACACTCAGTTGCAGATGTTAGTAAAGATAATTCTTCTGACAGTTAAAGCTGTGAAATATCAAACAGCACTGCCATTTGCTTTTCTCCTACTTGGAAAACTTTCCCTCCTATTTCTGCACCTCAGCTTTGGGGACAGCACTGTGCCTGTCTTCCTGGGCTGCTCAATATCATATTGAACAGTCTGCTGGAGATGCCTCTGAGACAAATGCTGTCACTAATTTCCTAGCCTTGTTCAGCTGATGTGGTGAACCAACTCTACAGAGAGAAACAGTGGTCCCAAGCCCATCAATAACACCTGTTGTCCTGTGGGGACCCTGATGGCCTTCACCACAGGGCTGCATGTAGTACCAAGTGGCACCTCTGGCACCTGGCACCTGGCCTATCAGCCCTATGACTTTTATATGAGCTCACTCTGGACTCCAATATGACTCTGTGTTCGCAGCAGCCTGCTTGTATCATCATCCTGTTATTATCAGGATGATGATAGACATTACCAGCATTTGCTCTTAGTTTCAACCCCACTCTGTTCCCAAATAAATGCTGGGGAAAGATGAAAAAGAATGATTGAAGGTTTTGGTCTGTTTTGTGCTCCAGATTACACTATCCAGAACATAGAACAGAAAAATCTCTCTGTTTTGTAACCCTTCTCATATTGCACAGAAACTGAGTAGTGCAGGAGATGTTTAGCCATAATGCTAAATGCAATGGGCAAGCACAATGGCAATTGGCAACCAAACCCTCACTGTGAGGTAGCAGGGTGCTACATGGCTGCATGGCAGCACCTGGGCATCACTACACAGTGCACTTGCAGCAAATTTCAGATGTGGATGTGTGGTGAAGCTTTTTGATTAATTCATGTGCAGTTCAAGTCAGCAAATCCCTTGGTAAGTCAGCTTACCTTGCAAGTCTTTCAATATAGCATGAAATCCCATGTTTCACGTTGGATGAATACTTGAGCTGGAAGCCCAAAATTACTCACCAGTAATGTCAAGAAGAGATGTGAGCTCGCATCTGAATGTGAGTGAACTGCAGCTCAGCAAATCACTGCACACAGCTGAGTGGGGTACTTATGTGAGCATGTGTGTAGTCGATCAGAAAACGTAAAATAAAGTACATTAGCTCAAAGGGCCCATTAAAGAGGGGCACCACAACTTCACTGCAGCCAAAGAGAAACTTCACGCTGATTTCAGTGAACACTGAACACTATCCTGTGCTTTTTCTTCCCTCTCTCTCTTGCTATAAAAAGCACCATGAAGAAGTAAGACCAAACACGCTCTTTTCATGTTAAAGTACAGAACAAAAGAAGCACTTAGAAATATTTCCCCAAATGATAAACTATCAGTCAACAAATGTCATCTGTAATGGTGTCTCTCATATAACCATAGCTTTTAAGTGAACATATGCTTACAGTTATGTAAAAAGAAAATACCCCAAACCAATCCGGACATGGGAATATCCTTAGTTCATATTATTGACCATAATTTGCCTTCAAAAAATTAAAAAGTGTGTTTATTTTGTGGTATAATGTTTCTGACATTCTTAGCTACTTGGTTCTTTAACTGGAGGGGCTGGATTTTGAAAATGATGTCACTTTGAATTTTCCTGGGGGTAGAAATATGAACATAAGCTGCACTCCAGCTGACAAGCAAATATTGCAATTGTTGGAGATGGAGAAAATAAAACATTATTGGTAATGTAATTTTCTATTATAATATCTGTGCACATTATACACAAGTGGGAATTCTAGTGTCATTAGTTTCCCCAAAAGTCATGCATCTATAAACAAAATAAAGCAGCTTTCTGGTAAGTACTACAAAGTTAATGAAAAGTCCCTTGTCATAAAATCATGATGAATACTGCTTATCATTGTGGTATCTAAATGCTCTGCAAAGCAAAAAAGAAAAGAAAAACAAAACACCAGAAAAAAAACCAAACCACCCACTAACCCAAAACAACAAACCGAACAAACAGACAAACAAAAAAAAGTATTCTGCCACAAAGATGAACAGCCTACTAATATACTGTGCAGATAGGGAGTGTAAAGCAGCGTTAGCCCTCTAGTGTTAGAGAAGTGTTCACATTCATCGCAGTTCAGTGATACCTTAGTGGAAGGCTGAGCTGCTGGAAACTGTTGACATGTCTTAGGCATTTCTATCTGCCCAACTCAGGAGGAGTACAACATTTGGTTATAAGTCTGTAGGATAGACAATATATCAAAATACATTGCTGTAGCTGGATTGGCACAGAAAACCAATAGTGTAGATTGTACTAAGACATTTTCCTCCTGATTAACAACACTGGTTAACTTCAAAGAAGATGTTACAGTAGCAATCCAAGGCCAAAGCCAGCAGCAGTTGTACAAACTCTGTCTGAACAACGAAGTAAAAGGGAGACCTGGGTTCCTCTTTCTGAGGGCACACTGCAAGGGGTTTCACAACCATGGGATACAACTCTTGCTCCTGAATGTTCCGTGGGCCCTGTTTGGTGCTTGAGAGGTTGCAGAGAGGATGTGCTCCATGGTCTGTGGCGTGGCAGGAAGCTTTTAGATGTACAAAGCTGCTCATACTCGGCAGCTGAGCAAAGCAGAAGGAGAAACGCACAGCATGGTCTCATCCAAAATGCATCCTGGAGGATAGTCCCAGAAGGAATTACTCAAAGTAATTGCTGTGTCTTATCACAGAACCATAGAATCAAAGTGGCTCAGGTTGGAGGGGACCTTAAAGATCATCTAGTTCCAACTTGCCTGCCATGGGCAGGGCTGTCAACCACTAAATCAGGCACTAGATCTGATTGCCGGGGCCACATCCAACCTGGCCTTGAATGACTCTAGGGACAGGGCATCCACAGCTTCTCTGGGCAGCCTTTGCCAGCGCAAAAAATCTCTGAAAATGAAAAATTTTCCTCTAAATCTACTCTCTTTTTAACTTTAAGCCATTCTGACGTCCTAAGACTATGTAAAAATTCTATCTTGTTCCTAACTATAAGCTTCTTTTATGTATAGGAAGGCCAGAATAAAGTCTTCCCTGAGCCTTCTCTTCTCCAGGCTGAACAAGCTCAGCTCCCTCAGCCTGTCTTTGTAGGAGAGGTGCTCCAGCCCTCTGACCATCATCATGGCTGTGCTCCAGACCAACTACAACAGCTCTGCATCTTTCTTGTGCTGGCAGCCCCAGGCCTGGATTCAGTACTCCAGGTGGGGCCTCACAAGGGCAGAGTAGAGGGGGACAACCATCTTCCTCTCCCTGCTGGCCACTCCTCTTTTGAGGCAATCTGGTATACTGTTGGCCTTTCGGGCTGCAAACGCACACTGCTGGCTTGTGTGCAGATTTTCATCCACTGGAAACCTCCAAGTCCTTCTCTGCAGGTCTCAAGAGCTCTTACAGAGTTCTCCCAGTTTGTTCTCATATCATATTGCCCCAACCCGGGTGCAACACCTTGCAATTGGCCTTGTTCATGCTCGTTAGGTTCATGTGGGCCCACTTCTCTAGCATGCCCAGGTCGCTCTGGATGGCATCCCTTCCTCCTATAGTGTCAGCTGCATCACTTAGCTTAGTATCATCCTCAAACTTGCCGAGCATGCGCTCAATTTTACTATTCAGGTCATTAGTAAACATACTGAAGAGCATTAGTCACAAGATGGACCTGTGAAGAAAACCATTCATCACCAGTGGATGCAGAAACACTGATCACAACCCTCTGGCAGCAACCATCCAACTTATTCTTTATCCAATAAATATTCCACCCTTCAAATCCATCTCTGTCCAATTTGGAGATATGGATGTAGTGTGGGACCATGTAAAAGGCCTTGCAGGATCCAAATAGTTGCCCTCCCTTTGTCCACTTATGTTGTCACTCCATTGTAGAAGGCCATTGGTCGGGCAATTGGTCTTGAAGTAAACTGGCTGGGGTGGCTTACTTATAGAGCTGGAACTGAGCTTAGCCAGAGATCCAAAGATAAACCTGCTCTGAACAAAGGCTTTGCAGCCATATAAGTGAAGAAGCAGCTTTTAAAATCAGTTCAGTTAGCTGATGTGTGAAGCTATGGGAGGACTTTTTCCATAAGAATAAAACCAAGGTTATTTGGTTTTTAATGCAGTCAATAGAAAAAAAAAACAACTTTAAACTGAAATAAGCATTTCCACAGGTATTCAACCTTATTTAGAGAAATCAATTTGCCACAACAGGTTAAGTTTAGCTGCTGCAATTGCATCCTGTAGATAAGCCCTTACAGATACATAGTGAACTGATGTATGCATATGAAGCTGAAACACATTTGTAGGCCAAGGTCAGAGAAATGCTCTTGCCATTACTGATCCAATTAAGATGAAGGTTTTAATACTTGGATTGTTAAACCTGGAGCATTTGACAGAGCTCAGGAAAAGAAACAAGTGGGTGAAGCATTATACCAGCTGAATTCAGGCATCATGCTTTCTGGTGGGAGAAGAGCTGCTTCTGAGCAGGCGTGCTTGAGAGTTTCTTTTTACATTTAAAACTATTCCCTGCATCAGTCCCTCGGGAGCACCCACAGTACAAGAGTGCATTAAATGCACATTTAGCATCACAGATTTGAAAGTTTTTACCAAACTTCACATTGCCCATGGGCTGCTTGTGGCTGCCTAGGCACTGCAGTGCTGTAGGTTTCCTTTCCACGGTGGAGTGACCAACTGGGCTCAGCATCTGGGTCAGTGTTTGGCTAAATCCCTTTCAACAAATACAGCAATTTTTTTTTTTTTTTTTTTTTTTTTTGGTATGTGTGTGTGTGTGCAGCATGCTAATAACAAAGGCAATACTTCTTTTTTTTCTCTGTCATTTTTTTTCTGTATGACATTATGTGATGCCTGATACAAAAATGTATAGGAAAGTGAACAAGTGGAAATACCTGGCAGAGTTTTTCCGCATGGTGATTATCCATGTGGAAATGCAGTTTTTGGCTGACCAAAATACTGATAGTTTTAAGTTAGAGATGGCAAATAAGTTCTGGTAACATTTTCAGCTAAAAACAAAAATCGAAACATGAAAGCTGAGCTGTATTTCAACAATGAGCACATTAAGGAAATGAATCTGACATGAACCAGTTTGCTATCAACCACAGCAAAAGATTTCCTGAAACAGAGCAATGTCTACTGAGACAGTGGAGGCTTGTGCCACTTGTGGCTGCTGTTCCAATTCAGAAATGCCAACAGCTTTTTAGGCTGTATGATAGTCATTTTTTTTTTCCTTTTCTACAAGTATTTAGAAATTTATTGCACTCCCACTAAGCCATCCTTCTGTGAAACAAAATTCTCTAGGTGCCCAAGTAATTTGCATAAATTCCTCAGTGCAGAAATACTATTCAGGTAAATGAATGAAACCTCCAATGGCACTAAAATACCTGTATAGACAGAAACCTGTGGAAGTGGGCTAAAATGACACTGCTTGCACACTTTGCTCGCTGATGGGTTAATAACTCGGTGCTTAGAGATTCTTCTTTGAAACAATGGGCAACAGCTGCTAATGCAGCCTGACACTAGTGCCCTTGGGAGAAAGATGAAGGTTAATTGAATTTTAGTGAGGCTCCCTTTGTTTTGCAGAGCAATTGAACAAACCAGGGCAGCCAACTTCCCAGCATCACCCTATGCATTGCTGCAAGTTCATCTATAGTGCAACACAACTGCCTTCAGTAGAGGGGATGGATTAGGCTTCCTGAAGATGAAATCACTGAGACTGAGCTAATCATATTGGTAACACTGACAGACGTGGCCAGAGCTTGTTTTCATCAGTGGAAATGCTGAGAGAGGAGAACAATGGCATTCTGGAGGGGGGGCTTAGCATAGATTTTGTTTGCTGGGGCTCCAAGTGTGCTTTTACAACAGCACGAGATCTCAACACTTTTGGAGATGCGTGGACATCCTTATCTGCACACCAACAAGAACTATGGGCATGTTGTAAGTAAAATAAGAGAATGAAAATGATTACTGCCCCAAAGTCACTTGCTTTTGGCATCCTAATATCTGGCTTCTCTGAAGCTGTGATACTGGTCTTTGTATATAGACAACACTGAATGCAGTGTTATTTTGAAAATGTTCAAGCCTGATTGGTCCTTATTAGTTAAAATGATGTTTTTTCAGCTTGCCAGACAAAGTGCACTTTATGCTTTTAGCTCTTAAATCAGTTGGATATTGTCCAGTAGCAAATGGTTTCAGATTATCAGTTTCTTCATTATAAATGCAACTGTCTGAAAAAGGACTGGTCTTTGCTACTGAGCTACATCTCTGCTGTGTTCTCAGACTTCATAGTATCACAGAGATGTTTGAGTTGGAAGAGACCCTTGAAAGCCACATAATCCACCTCCCTGCAATGAATAGGTACACTCACAGCTAAATCAGGTTGCTCAGAGCTGTGTCCAGCCTGACCTTAAATGTCTCCAGGAGTGGGACATCCACCAATTCTCTGGGCAACCTGCTCTAGTGCCTCACCACCCTTATTGTAAAAAAAACCTTTTAGTTACATCTAGTCTAAATCTCCTCTTTTAGTCTGAAACCATTTCTCCATGTTGTATCACAACAGACCCTGCTAAAAAGTCTGTTTCAGTACTATGAACCATGTTTTTCACCACCCAAGCTACCAAGAGTTCTACAGTTTGCTTCCTATGAAACAGAGCAGTCTTTGGGGTAAGAAGAGGTCTAAATACTTTCTTCTTTTTATCTTTATAGGCTAGTACTGAATTTAATTCTGTGGGTTAAGGGCACTGTAGATAGTGATATTCCCCTCGCAATTTTTGTTTGTCTAGGTTCTGTTCTTGCTTGAATGTTTCTTCAAGGCTGTCTGGATGGACTGATTTCCTCATTCTTCCCTTGTCTCTCTCCATTGCTTGTGCACAATGTTTTTGAACTCCATTTCTTTGTCTTCATGTGCAAACGTGCAGTGGTTGCTCTGCTGTGGAGCAGGAGGTTATAACTTCCTCTAGTCATGCCAAGGGTATCATACTGACAAATTTTTCATCTAAATCTAGTTCCCTGGGTGCTCTAGTGTACATTATTTTCATATTTATGTAACTGCATTTCACTTCCTGCATTTTCGCAAAAGCAAAATGAGGGAGTCAGCAGGTGAGCACTGCTTTCATAGAACCAGCTTGCACATTAAATTAATGGCCTGGGGATCTCTGGTGTCTTGTAAGGTGCTGGAAGGCAGGCTATTAAACCTCCACAACCCCTCCACCAGAAACTTAAACACATACACCAACATGTTCACATCTAAGAACTAAACCAAAGAGAGTTAAAGAGAAATAAAAAAATGACTATTTAGTCCCATTGGCTGAATTTGAGCCTTGGGGAAGTACCCCTGAGGTCAGTCAATGGAGTTCTCCCCCAAAACCCAAGAACCCCCAATTAGCAGAGTTTGAAAGAGCTGCTTTAAAAAATCCACTACAAACAATGCACCCAGGCACTATGCAGCATTATCACAAGTGAGTTAGACATAGCAAATGCAGGTAGAATGAAAACCAGAGGGAGGAATATTGCTTAAAGCAACTCACTTTTATTGACAGAGTACTGTAAGGCAAAGAAAAAAATGTCTGCCAGGTTTTTTAAAAAGAAGATATGCAGCAAGAATGATTCATAAAGATCTGCAGTTCAATATATTATTGAAGTTTCAAAGATACTGTCTTATAAATCCAATATTATTTTCTTGTCACATGTACAAAAGCCGAACTTAAGCACAGAACAGAATACAAAATGATGGATTTGCATGTGAGGTTTTGTTGATGGTTCATAATCTAGCCTGTAAACAAGGGAATGCACAGATTCAATTACATAGATTACAGTTGGAGTTGACTAGATTTAAACTTAACTATACCCCAAAGCAAATAAAGAAACCACAAAATACAGATGTGCTCAATATGACATTTTTGAAAAAATCTAAACAATGTTAAACAATACACAGAGAACAAAACACTGACAGATGCCAAGGAAACTGCATTTTATGGCCAAAACTAATTTTGCATTTATGGAGAAGGCATCTGTGAAAACAGTTCTGCATTCTGACCACCCTATATTAATATTTTGGCCAGAAAACATTACAAAGCACTGGCTTTTGTCAGCTTTTTAAAAGATATGTATTTTAAGTGGTGATAAATGTCAGCTGTGGGCCTCGTACGAGATCTCACATCAGTCCATGGTAGAGCAACCTATCATTTCCATAGGAAACAATGGTAACAGAAAGGTCCCAGGTATGTTAAAAAATCCAGTCAGCGGCCAAGCTATAAAATCTGCTATCTCTCAGTTCTTCCCTGAGGGAAGGGCAAATTTTCAGCCCACGTTTTTCAGACAGTGTAAATTCTGAATGTAACAAACTGTGTGCAGCACTGCTTTTGCGGCATCGTATTGTTTCTCCGCCTCCCTATCTGTATAGCATTGGCCTTTCACCAGCAAAACTTACAAAAAGGACAGCTGCTTTTTTCACCAGTGGTAATTTAGCATCATTGCTGCTTCATAAAATATAATGCTAACATGTAAGAATGTAATGCATCAGGGTAAAAAGGAGAAAGATACTTAACCACAGTATTGTGTCATGTTTTAGCAGTGCAGGGCTGTACTGTGAGTAGTATCCTGCGTAAGTAAAATTCACTTCTACCTATACAGGCAAAACTGAACTGTATTTGAAAAGCCATACAATACTGCTCTTTAATGAGAACCCCCAAGATGCTAACTTTCATTGCACAGACAAGAACAAAGTTATCTTATGACTACACAAGGAAATGGGATCCAGCTAACAGGAGAATAATGATGCCATACATATATGTAACCAGTACAATCTGAAAATGAAACATTAACCATATTTGTCATATGGAAGTATTTTGCTGGATGCTTCAATGCACAGTTTTCATGTCTTTTTTTTTCTTTTCCTGTATGAAAATCAAGCTTTTTGCATAATTAACAAAAACACAAAGATATTTACATTTTAAATCCAATCCTTCACCTTCTGATTTTAAAGTGAGTTAACCTGTATCTTGCATATTTTAAAAAAATGTCCAGAAAAAAGCTTAGATTTGTAATTCAGAATCTGTACTTTGTAAAAATACTTCCCTTGAACATGAAGTCAGTGCTGACCTCTTCAGGTCATTTGTGAATAACAAAATTCTTCTAAAGAACTCTTAATAAATAAGAACTGAAGGAAAACACAGAAAGAAGAAATACATTACCCCTGTATTGTAAAGTGTTGCCATTTTAAAGCACAGCATAGGTTGAAGAAAAACAGATATGCGTATATCAAAATGCATTTTCATTATATACCTACAGAACACAAAGTCCTGTCTCTGCTAAAGGCAATACAGTCTCTCTGGCTTTATTGGTACTGCTATTGTATATACGTTTCCTAAAATACAGTTAATACCTATAGAGATGAATTTAATTTGTGTAAGAATGTGCTATGTTTCATACAGCAGTAGGATAAGCATTTGAAAAATGTTATGATAATGATTTTAAATAAATCATACATCACTTACAGCGTGTTTGATTCTAAACATAGAAAATTAGATTGTACTTGAAGTGGGTGTTGTTCCAATATGAGTTAAGTCTCTTTCAGATGTCAAGAAGGTCCTCCCCACTTTCATCACTCTCCACAGTTAACTGTCTTGTCCACCATTTCTTGACTTCAGATCCACAGGAAGCAGCATCAGACATGGGATTCATTTTGCATCCAATAGATTTCACTGTTAAACATCCACCAGAACGCAGGTTGACTGAAGACCCAGGATGGCTTCTTGGTTTGGGGGCTATGAAATTAAATAGAAAGCTCTATATTAGTTTTGCTTCTTGAACATTTTTGCTTGGAATTCAGGTATACAGAACTAACTGGAGTAGGGTAGCTTTAAAATACTCCAGCTGCTCACCCTGCTCCCAGTCCTCTGCTGGCGGAGCAGCTTAGCTGAGCAAGGTTTGACTTCCTTCTGTTGGGGTAACTGGCATGATAAGTCATTTCTTACCTGCTTAACTGTGAACTAAATGGTTTAAGTAATATTTACATGAGCTGTCATGCTAACAAAATTGTGAAAGGGGTAAGAGCCAGAAAAACAGAGGGAAAAGAGTATTTCTACCCCCAGAAAGTGATATTTGACAACGGCATAGGGGTAGAAGCCAGTGCAAAGTACCAAGATGGTTTATGGAACACAAAAATGCACGTGTAAGCATAAGAAAAACACAGTTGAGCTCAATGATGACATTCATGATATTTGTTGGACACTTACCACATACTTGTCTGTACTGTGCATGGACATACCTCTACTTTTCTGAGGCTGTCACCAAGGAACATTCAAGATTCCTGTGGCCACTATAAGAACTAAGGAAGTGAACACCTTAAACTCCTCATTTACACTTGGAAAACATACCCAGTTGGCTGCAGCTTGATGATCCTTTCTTAACGTGTTTTCTCTTTAACTCTTTGTGTTCCAAGCATATGGCAAACATATGGAACACTACAGACCTCAGTTCAAAGACTCTAAGATAGTGTATGAAAAATAAAATAAAAAAAAACCCAAAAACCAAGAAATCCTGCAAATGACCATATTTGGAAACATCTTCCAAGCTTTTTGAATTGGAAGGAAGGAGAGAGAGCTGTATTTCAGCACACTTGAGGGTCAAAAAACTCTGATGTGGATGCAATCTGCAGACAGGAGGTAGGACAGTGAATTATGAAGCTTCTAGTTTTGCTCAATTGTGTGTTTGCATCTCTGACACTCTCTAACATACTTTGTCACAGTCTTGTTATTCTACAGCAATGTTTTATCACAGTCTTGTTATTCTACAGCAATGTTTTAGAGTTTAGGGAACTCTACTGATACACATTTTTCACTCACATGATGGCAAACACCGCGGTCGAATTTTCCACTGAGGTTTCCCAGCATCTGCAGAGTCCTGTCGATAGCCCCCTCTGTCAGAAAGTGTTGGGCTAAGGAGTTGTTGCTGGCTACTTGTCTGAATGGAGGAAAAAAAAAGAATCTGTTAATGATCCCCACTGCAAGGGGGTAATTCCAATAAGGGTTATCTAGCCTTTCTATTCCATTTCCAAGCTTTGCATACAAGTACTAGCAAAAGGTAAGGCTTTCATTCCCTGCTGCCCCAACAGTCCACAACTAAAAGGACAAAGAAAAAAGAAAAGACCACTTGGACTCAATTCCATTATGCAGTCACACTAAAACATATAATGTAGCTTTCAGACTTCCACAGTGGAAACCCTTTGTAGTACTTTCTTCATTTCTTACCTTGGAAAGCTCAGGCTCCTACTCATAGGACCCACTATGCCAAATGCTCACTCCCAGTGTAAACAATTACAGAATGCGTAACAGGAAAAATTCAAGTTCCTGAACTTATAGAAAATTCACACTAAAGCTGAAAGTTGGTGCTGTAAGTTAGCCCTTTACAGTGCTAGCAAGACAGCTAAGCCAGGGAATTCCTGCCTTAGGCTATCTTGTCTTTACACCTGAAAGCAAAGACCAGAGCAAAGTAAAATATTGCCTTCAATTTTTCCACTGAAAATAATGTTTAAAAAAGAACAAATAAGAAACATGGTGGTTTTTGTCTTTGTTTTTTAATTTGCTTTGAGAAGCTGATGGTCTCCTGGTTAACATACCTCTGGCTGTGCACTGTTATCTTGATTAATAGCATTCATATCTTCACTTGGCTGCGTTGTCTCAATGCTGGGAGGATTCAGAAATCGGCTCAACTCCTGCTGTTGACTCTCTCGTAGACTATGAATAATGCTGCACGATTGCTGTTGTTTCTATCAAGGTACAATATGTGACAAAAATGATGTTCTCATTGGCGTATGTCAGTGTTCTTATTTTTTTCCACTCAAACTTTTAAATATTTAACCAAATATTGAGTGCCAGATGTGGATTCCAGGTGCATCAATAAAGCTTCATGTATCAGGTGGCCATCATTTAAATAAAGTGACTTCCAGCATATGTCTGGCCTTTATGCAATACTTGAAGGATAACATTTACAAAACACATTAAGTGGAAAATGAGTTGCTCATAATAACCTAGAGTTTGAAAATATGTGAAGTTTTGAATTTAATTGTTAACATTTCTCCCAAAGAAGAAACAAGGTAGAGATTCACTAAGATTTACATGAAGGCAATGAAAAAATTCAGATTGCTTTCATGGACTTTGGAACAGGCTTCCAATAAGAATGAATAAAACAGCAGTGGAAACCTTGGGACCGAGTATAGACTTACAGTACACATAGAAAAACAAAACCACTGCCATTATGATCATACAATCTAATTTGCTTTTAAATTAAACTAAACAGCCTTTAGGAAGGGTTTTGCTTTCCTGGGTAGTTTTCACAGACTTCCTCTTTAGAGACTAACAAGAGAATTAGAAAATATATCTTAACTTCCATAATTATATTCACTTTATAAAAGGTTCATATAATGTGAAATGATCTGAACCATATTACGAGAGTGGAATGAACAGCATATTTAACACAGTGTAATTCAATATCATAATGAAATGAACAACTGAGTTGAACAAACCCAGAATTGAGAGCTGAGATTAAATTTACTGTCATTACTGTTATAGAGATGGAACCAAAATGTAACTATCAATCTGGATATGCCTTGAACACTCATGTTTCAGCTTGAACGTATATTACACTCATATCATCCAGTTAAGATTTTATAAATTTGCAAACAGAAAAGGCCAGATCTCATAATCATAGGTCTCTAGAGAGAACCTAGATGCACAAGCTTACAAGAAGTAAACTTTATAAAAATAATAGAAAAAAAATATGCATCAAAACATGGACTCAGTTTGCCTCACAGCAAATGAAAAATCACTGATCAAAACAGCTACGTTTAGACCTTTTATATAAAGATGATATTTTCTAATGAATAAAAGAGGAGAATAACTGCAAAGGGCAATTCAACATTCCTGGAAGTATTTAACATACATTTCATCCAAGACAAAACTTGATCAGCAAATATTGAAGCTATGCAGAACAAAGGCAAAAATGTTTCTGACAATCAGGAGTGCTGCATAAACAGAATACGGAAGCAAGAGCTTGGTCTATACAAGAGAATTAAACAGACAGAGATTTCCTGCAGAGCTGAAGCCAAGAGACAGGCCAAGACTTGTGCGCTGTGGCCAGACTCTCCTTCTCCTACAAAAGACAGCTTTAAATTTACTGCAGTTTCTGCTCTGCTTGCCCTGAATTGTGCTTGGAGGGTAGTCTTGTAACAGTGGTCTGGGAGAGCAGGAGGATACAAGTGCCAAAACTGTGCCAAGGAACATACAACCAGTACGGGTGGTCCGTTGCCAGTCCTGACACAATGATCTGGCCCTACTCAATCTACCAGCACAGACACAGCTACCATGTGCCATGGTCTGTAGACAAGATTTGCATATACAGATTGCTCATTTGTATGCAGTTACTGTCGTGGCTCATTCAAATTATGTATCTCAAGACAGATTCCATTTGAAGAGTCATCTACTGGTATCTTATTCATGGTATCTTGTGCCAGCAGAGGCAAGGAAATAATAAAACTATATTTAGATGAAGGATTAAGCCGAGGAGGTTTCATCAAATTACATTGTTTTTTTTCCTCATTTCTTTGACTTTGGACTTTGCACATACATCTTCCTGCTCTATTGAAGGGACAGTTAAATTTTTGGCAGGAAGACAGCTTTTGACTTCAAAAGATGCTTATTTTTGTAATTCTGTGAATTGAGCTGTAGGCATAATTTTTTGCTGAGTTAGCAACAGCTACATTCTTTTTCACATAAATATCATCATGGCTCCAGAGTAAATTAAGCATTGTGACAGCAAATTCTAGCTTTGCTGAAATGTACAATTTATTGCAATCATTTAGATTCCGTTTTAGCTTGACTTACTGCTCTGATTCTCTTTAAGCACTTCTTCAGCCACATGCGTATGGTCTGTTTGGCTACCTCCTCTTCTATTGTATATTCTAGTTGTTCCCTGGCGAGCAGCTCTTCCAGTTGAAGACTTTTTCTAATATCAACAGACCTGTAAGAAAGCATGCTGGAAGAAAAAAGATATTGCGCTTTTAAAATGTTGGTGCAAATCCAATACAGTTTAGAAAATCAAAACTCATAATTAAGACTTAATAGCAAAAATACATAATTTAGGCATGTGCCTTCAGATCTGAAGCTTAAAAACACTGAAATAATTCTGGAGGAGAATTGTTCTCAAAACAAATGAATCAGCTACATCCAATGCAGATTATTTGCTGAACTGTAAGCAACTAACGCATTTGTAGTTTTGGTGGGCTATTTTTTTCTTTCTTTTTTTTTTTTTTTTTTTTTTTTTTTTTTTGTAAGCTTAGATAATTCCATGAGTCTGTAACATTCTCATTTCTACTTTATTTATAGTCAGACACACTGTCTAGTTCCTACATGTGCGAGGACATTTTTGCCTTGCTTGGGTTTCAAGGACAACATAGGATTTCTCGTTAGGACAACTGTCTCAAACAGAAATGTTAAAATTATTTAGAGCTGATTCCCTCAGAGGTAGTACCTCTGTGGCTACCAATCCTGCCTTTTCCCAAACCTATTTAGTATCTTTTAGCCTAGAGGGAAATACACGACATCACGTGCATTCTACAAATTTAGAGAAAATTTCACACTACCTCAGCACATCATGGAAAGTGACATCACCGCCATTATGGAGCCGTTCCATTTCGTAGCACATGTGCTTGAACAACAGCTTGTCCTTGTCAAGATCTACCTCCAGCCTGCCACGCAGAAGCCTCAGCAGAAATTTCACTCGGAAGGTAGGAATTACTCCCTGGGTAAAATTGCATAATAGCTGGTAAATTGTTATTGTGATATAACAATCAACTGAGACGTTCAATTTGATCAGTGAGAGAAACACCATTTCTCCAAAGATTCCATGGCAAATCCTGGACTGTTAAAGTCAATCTGAATATATTACCAGATAATACATGCATTCAGTTACTTGTAGCTTGTGGAATTCTTTGCTGTTATTTTACTGATATACAGTGAAAATCTGTGCTGTTCATTTTGTCAGAATTTTTCAGAATTCCTTGGGCTACTTAGTTTCCCTATTTGCATTAATCTGAAATGAAATTTATACGTCCAAAATGCTGCCTTTGAAGAACTGAAACTGAACTAGAATTTCCACTTCCACAGCCAGAACTTCATTTAGCTGTAAAACTGTTTCTTTCTATGTGCATCTTTCGACAGGATGTCCTCTGTATCCCTGTGTCCCAGCCCCTGCTCCAGCAGCACCACCCAGAGCAGGGTGCCCAGGCCCATGGTCAGGCAGCTTCTGGAGAGCTGCAGGGAGGAGACCCCACAGCCTCTGGGCAGCCTGTGCCAGTGCTGCCAGTGCTCCGGCACCCGCACAGCGCAGCACTGCTCCTGGTGTTCAGGGGGAGCCTCCGGGGCTACAGTTTGCACCCTCAGCTTCATGTCCTGGCACTGGGCACCACTGAGAAGAACCTGTCTCTGTTCTCTGTGCAACCTCCCTTCAGGTAATTATAAGCACTGATGAGACGATCCCTGAGCCTCCTCTTCTCCTGTATAAACAGTTCCAGATCTCACAGCTTCTCCTCATAGCAGAGATGCTCCAGGTCCTCAGTCATCTCTGTTGTAATTTGCTGCACTGTCTCAAGCAGATCCATGTCTCTCATACTGCTGAGCACGACACTGAATGCAGTACTCCAGGTGTGGCCTCACCAATGGCCTCAGCAGTTGATCTGCTGACAACACTCCTCATGCAGCCTAGAATACCACCAGCCTTCTTTGCTGCTAGGGCACATTGCTGGTTCATGCTTAACTTGATATCTGCCAGCAGTCCCTAGTTCTTTTCTGCAGAGGTGCTTTTCAGATGGGTACTCCCCAGCTGTTTTTTTTTTTCTCCCCAGTTGCACAAATATATATTTCCCCTTGCTGCATTTAATAAGATCTCTGTCAGCCCATTTCTCCAGGTCTCTTTGGATGGCAGCATGACTCTCTGGCATATCAGACACTCCCTGAGTTTTGTGTCACCTGCAAACTTGCTAAGCATGCACTCTGCCCATCATTCAGATTGTTGCTGGCATCCAGCTAGGGTTTGTGCCCCTGATCACCATCTTCTGGGCTTAGCTGTTCAGCAGCATTTCAATCCATCCTGCTGTCTGCCCATCCAGCCCATAATTTGTTTCCTCGTGAGGAACTTATTTGAGACAGCATCAAAATCTCAGCAAAGCACTTCTGAAGATCAGACAAAAAAATGGATGTGAGCCTGCGAACTGGAGATAATGGAACGACACTTGTGAAGCTGGGACTAAAAATGCTACTGCATTGATCCTCTGAATATTTACATTTATTTCTAAGTCTACTACCATCAGCACTTTACTGTTGTAAAGAACACAGGTTAGTATTTGATCCATCATCAACAATGTTAGATCACGTTCACTGAGCTTTCAGAATCTGGACAGTAATTTCTCAGTGAGTTTCTTCAGCACACTTTGTTTCCCCCATAAAATTTTTCAATGGAAAAAAACCAAAACCAAAACAACACCCAAACATTTATTATTGGATTTCTTTGCTCACTTTAAAGTTTCTTACCTCTCTCTTGTCATCAACCATGTTCCAGATAATTTGAAAATGCCTAAGATCATTATAACTTAAAAGTTGGTCTTCTTCAGTTGAGTAAAACAATGAGAAATTCTCCACAATAATAGCTAAAAAAACCACAAATGTAAAGTACACCATAAATAAAGCATATAGTAACATTCTAACTGATGAACTGTAAGCAACAATGAATTCCAACAAACTGTGAATTGTTGTGCAAGCTTCATCCCCATGATTAGATGAGCATTTTCAACGGGCAATATGTTATCATGGTACATACATACTCATTGTGCTTACTTTTTAAAAAGCTGTGCTTAAATGCCTAATTGAACATTTTATAAAATTGATTAGAAGAATTCCTACAATACTGGAAAGATATAAAACGGAGTATAAAGAAGTTCAGAAAATAATACATGTATAATTATACTCGGCAAATATAACATATCCCTTTGTTGAAAAAATTTGTGTTCCCAAACTACTGAAGTTTTAACATACACCATGAAGAGAATTATCACTAACATGCTATGAATATAATTATGAAGGTATAAGGTAAATTCATATCTGAACAGCACAACAGGCACAAGTCTAATATATTACATGTAAGACTGACACTTGTTTTTACTGCATATTTTCACTTACCAACAAGCAAATTTAGCATGATATATGCAATGATGACATAAAATGAACAGAAATACATAAGTGCACCAGCATAATTTCCACAGTCTGTTTTCCAGTAGGTGCTGTTATCTGGCGTACAAAATGGAGGCTGAACCTTGAAAACCCAAGAAGAAAAAGTCAGTCAATAACACTAGCACATACAAGGCACACTGTGTGTTTGTACCGCTGAAAAGAAACAAATTGGTGCTCTGAAATATGGCTTTCAGAAAGCTTTTCTGTACATTAATTTTAAGAAGGAAGCAAAAAATGTGATTTTCATTGCAATGGAACCCACAGGCAGATATTTACTTAAGCAAAATAAAAGAATTCAAGGACAAATTCTGAGGTCATTATGACCAGCATTTACCTTTCAGTTCGTTTGAGCAGTCCTTTTGCCACAATCAAAGCAGAGATAACAGTGGAAAAGTGATTTACTGCACTTTACATTCAGAAAGCATATTTTGATTTTAAAATCACATAACAGCCTACTCCCATGAAATTTTACAATGTTAGTCTGTGATTTGATCTGCAATTTTTGTGTCATGTGCTGAACTTAGTGAACATTGCATCTCCTGAAGAGATAAAGGCAGTCGCACTGCTCCTTGTACCTCTCTAAGGTACTAGAAACACACTGTGATGCAAGGATGTTACCTATTCCTTGCCTAGTTTATCTCTGTTAGCATTGTATTTACCATGCAGTCATGCATAATTTTGTTCCAGTCTTCTCCGGTAACTATTCTGAAGAGTACAGTAATAGCCTTACCAGCTGATGAGAAATTTGCATGTCTGTTTTAAACAAAAAGAGAGAGAGATCATTTGATGTCGCAGGAGTAACTTATGGCAAGAAAAAAAAGGCAAACCATTTTCATTTTCTACTGTTCTATTATTTGGATCTGAAAACAGTTACAGTACTATCTGCACGAGCTCATTGAATTATTTATTCCATGACTCAAGACACAACAACCGAAATGTAGCTCAGACACAGGTCTGAATATCTTGCCTTATTTTATTACAGAGCAAAAGAAGACTCAAAGCCAGATCCTATTTCCTGTCCCTGCTCTCTCCTTGAAGTCTGATGACAGTACTGATTGGGAAATTCCCAGGAACAACCCCATGAGGTACTGTACCTATTAATGTTCTCTCCATATTTCACCGTACCAAATAAAACTACTCCAGCAAAAGCGTAACAAAGAAGCAGTAAGAACATTCCCACTATGATGAAGAAACTCTTGTACATGCTGACAACCACAGTCAGGAGCAGCATTTTTAGTGTAACCTGGAAGGACAGAGAAAAAGCAATTCACAGTGTCACTCAGGAAACCAGAGAGATGAGTGAGAAGTGAGTCACTGCAGTTGCCATTTTGACATATAAGCTAATGGAAGAAGCCAGTGAAACAGTACATTATAAATCTGATTGAAAGTCAACATTTTGTGTCCTCCTCTGAAATTCAGTGCACTTTCTACATGTTGAAAATATCAAGCCATCCTCAAACAGTATCTGTAAATAACTCTGTGTAGGATAAGATGACAACAATACAGAATAAGCTTTACTATGGATTGATGTTCACTGCAAGTACGAAAGTTAGCCCTGTATGAATGGTGCTGTAGTAAACTACTTAGAGCTTACCCAAAAAATTGTGCTGATGTACAGAGAAGGGGATCTCCTTAAGATCAGTATGATTGATTAAACAGATTGATTAAACTAGCTAATTTTTCATGCAAGTTGGCCAAGGAGCCTAAGAAGATACTGTAATTCTGAAAATTGCATAGGCAATAGGTATATATTACCTTTCCATGCAGCCGTATTGAACATTTTACTCTTTATAACGGTATCACCTTAGATTGCCTTAAAATCCTTAAACACTTTGGATGCTACAGAAAATTCTCTTTAATGGAACTGAGGTATCAATTTTCTTCAGAATCATGCCAAACTGGTAACTCATGCTGACTTTCAAGCGTTGCATCGCACCAAATAAGTTGGTGAGACTGATGCAGCTCCTTACATAAAAGCACAAATGGCTGGGTTAAAACCTTGAAAAAGCTTCAGAATCAATCAGTAAGCTTTGAAGGCAATCACTTGGTCTGTCTGCATTAGGAGAAGCAAGGATTTTCATTTGATTTCCAAAGATCTACAGGCTCTGTGTAGTTTGATGGCAGAACTTTTTTTTTATCTTTACTGATCAAGCCCTCTGTCTTGCTGTTCTTAAACCTGGCAATCCACTATAGTGATCTTCACTTTTCGTCACATTTACCTTAATATGTCAGACTTCACAGAAAATGTTTTGATAATCCAAGTTCCACAGCTAGACAATGCAGAATGTCACCACTTGTTAAAAAAAACTTGCTTGTTTCCTGCCTATTCTAATTCTGCTAGTCTACCCTAATGACATCACAGCAAATCTCAGCATGAAATAAATAAAAACTTTAGAAATGACTTGCTTTGTAGCCATCCTGGTGCTTCCAGAAGAATAACTCGGTCCATGATTTTTAAAATTTAAGAGAAATCCTGTACTGTTATAAAAGATACAGTGCTAAAGGCACAGGTCATCGACCTGCATTCTGGAAGACAAAACTTCTCTTATACAGCACTATCACAACAAGGCTACTGGATCTTCCACCACTTCACTAGTTTTGCACAGAAAATAAATATACAGCATGCACATCACACCACAATGAAATGGAAGAGTGAAAGTAGGACAATATATGCTCAGAGTTTTAGAGAACATTTTAAAAAATTCTGCTCAGCATTGCAGAGGCATATTTATTTTACAAAATGGCAGCTTTTCCAGTAATTGCAATGTTTTGTTATTATCTAATGTACATAAAAACCCTGACATTTTAAAGACAGCATGTAAAATTAGAGACTTCTGCTTGAGGTCTCTTTTTGGCATATAAGTTGGAGCCTTATAGAACGTGCATTAGAGATGAATAGCAACTACTCTTTTAGTCTATATATGAACATTGCAGTGGTTGTAGTTCTGAACTTATACTTACATGCTTTCCACAAATAGAGAAAAATCTGAAGACAATTACACATGCCCCCATCATATATGTGTATGCATTCTGGAACAGAAACATGAATACGTAACTATCCCATGCTGATCTCCTGGAAAATAAGGCAGTCACCATACACAAACTAGTAGCAACTATTTAAATAAGAACAGTGGGGCAGTATGAAAATAACTGAAGATGCTCTACCACTTTGAAAACACTGACCCAGAGTCCACACATATATAACTAAAAAGACATCCGGTCCTTTATTAGATTGGCTATAATTATACCCAGTTGCCCTGGACTACTTGTCTAGGCAGCTGCTTGCCTAAAGAAACTCCTCAGGCCTTTATAACTTCTCAGCAGCAGGGAGTAAAGTGAGGATGCCAGAGCAAAAGCACAGCTGCACAGAACAGGCTTTCCCCCAGTGAAGCTTGGGGCAAGAGAGAAACCCCAGTCATTACAGGGAGGTGACTTCAGCAGTTGGCAATTAGTGACAAGCATCAACAATCCCTTCTCCTCCCTTCATAAATAAGGGAGCCAACATTGCAGCAAACATTAAAAAAAAACTGGGGTTGGATGAAGGAAGGGTTGATTTCTTCCCTTCTCCTCCATGAAGGATTTCTTCTTTCTTAATCAATATCAGACTAGAATCTCTGCTGGGTTTGGGACAGATAGCACTGTTCAGTAGTTTTCACCCTATGCCTTCTTTCAGTCTTTTGCTCCTATATAGATACTGTGCTCTGTCTCTTACTTGCTCCTTATGAGACTCCTGCTGGCAAGAACTCTTAGTCTTTTCAGGTTACTTTCTTTTCTCATTCACATTCCTTCTAAAGACTTCAATTTTCTACCATACTTACAGACCCTACCTCATACCACTCAGATGACTTTCTTACTTCAATGTCCAAGAGAAGGATTTCTTATTCTTAGAAACAAGGTTCTTTTGTGTCACAGAATAACATAATGGCCAGGGTTGGAAGGGACCTCAAGGATCATGAATCTTCAACATCCTGCCACATGCAGGGCCACCAACCTCCCCATTTAATACTAGACCAGGCTGCCCAGGGCCCCATCCAACCTGGCCTTGAACACCTCCAGGGATGGAGCATCCACAACCTCTCTGTGCAGCCTGTTCCAGCACCTCACCACTCTCCCTGTAAAGAACTTCCCCTGACATCCAACCGCAATCTTCCCTCCCTCAGCATAAAACCATTTCCCCTTGTCCTGCTGTTATCAACCCTTTCAAAGAGTTGATTCCCCTCCTGTTTGTAGGCTCCCTTTAGGTACTGAAAGACTACAATGAGGTCACTCCACAGCCTTCTTTTCTCCAGGCTGAACAAGCCCAGTTCCCTCAGCCTGTCTTCGTAGGGGAGGTGTTCCAGTCCCCTGATCATCTTTGTGGCTCTCCTCTGGACCCTCTCCAACAGCTCTCTGTCTTTTTTGTACTGGGGGCTCCAGACCTGTACACAGTACTTCACATGGGGCTTCACAAGAGCACAGTAGAGGGGGACAATCACCTTCCTGTCGCTGCTGGGCACCCTTCTTCTAATGGAGCCCAGGATACCATTTGCAAGAGCAGCATACAGTTTCATTTGTATTTCAACCTTACATTTATTAAACAAGCAAGAGTTTATCTGGATGTAGTGTAGTAGTGATTCTACTGCTGGTGCTTAACAGATGAAATTAAGTTTATGCACTGGAACTGCATCTTTTAAATCTCACCAGCAAGGCAAAGTGAAGTATCACCCATATAACTCCAAGAGATGTCACTAAGAGATCATATCGATTTCTTCTGCTTTGCCAGAAGCCAGAAGGTGACATGGCAATAATCTTCATTGTGACCTACAGATTAAAAACAAATTTTCCATTTCAGAATTATTATTTCTTACTATAGGGACCTCTTCTATCCTCTGAAATATCTGATGGAGTACCAAAAGAGTGAAGCTGAACATCCCAGACAGAATGTTCAATGTATAAATTGCTAAGGTGAAATGGGTTTAAGACTTCTTGTAGTTAAGCATTATGAAGGTAAAAATGATTACACTGATAATATGTAGCTAAAGGAGGCATTAGTATGTTATATAGCTGTCCATAAAAGCTGCTAAATTCACAAAAGCATATGTGAACTCAAGAGTATAGTTGTGTTCTGCATCTCCTATACATCAAATTAATTAAAAAGCATTCCCATATTGCAAATATTCATTTCTTTAAGGAATGATCTGTACCCAGCACCATCTGTACTCAGAAGTGTATAAAAAAGAAAACTAAGAACAGTAAAGGCAGTACATTTCACAATGTTCCCGGTAAAAACCACAGCAAAAAGTAAAGGCGGTACATTTCACAATGTTCCCAGTAAAAACTGCAGCAAAAGTGCTTGACATTTCCAAAATAGGTAACAGAAGTGCAGGCATGAAGCTTAAGAATAGATGCTGATAGGAAAGTCAGAAGTAACAGACACTGAGGTGGAGTGATGCAGGCACAGGGGATGCCAGAGAGTTTCTTGTACTCAATTCCCATCAAACATCAAAGCAATTGAAGTGTTTCTACATAAAGGGAAAAACTGTCAGGTATTCATTACATGATTTTTTTTTTTTTTTCATCCCAGCTTGCAATGCTGCCACTTTGCAGTATTCTTTAAACTTCTGCAAAACAAACTGTATATAAAGGGACAGTAGGTTATAGCAAAAATCTGATTTTCCAATTAGTTTTCTTCAGTAGAATAGTTTCTGAAGCCTGATTACAGAGTAAAGAATAGAGCCTCTCAACCTCTAACTATCATTTGAAGTAGTAGCTAAGGGTGTCTTGCCTCACCTCTCTCCAGTTAGCTGAGGTGCCCTGGCATATCAGAAATAGCTGTGTGGGGTTGGCAAAGATAACACATCACCTCCAAACATCCTTACTCTGCTGTAGCAGCTCAGGGAGGTAAGAGGATGTCAGCTAACATACAGAGCAACTCTTGTTGATGCCCATCGCTCCACATCTCACCTGATTAGAGTCACAGACAGAACACCCACCTCACCTACATTCAGGTGTTTATAATCATGACCTGAATACCACTGCATGCAAATAAAAAAATCACATATCACTTTACTCTGTGATCATCAGTTCTGCAACAAAAGTGAGATCTCTTAAGTTCTTCCTATTCTTCTATACCACATACACAAAGGTTTAGGCCAGAATCAGGACTCCTTACACTGGACACGGGACCATTAAGAAGGCAGAAAGGCTTGGTCTTCCTCAAGTATTAAGTCCATAATGGTAACAGACAATGCAGTATGCACAGCAGACCCCATAACATCACTTTGCTGCATTAGGGAAGATTCGGGGTACAAAGCTGCTTTCTAACTCCATGACCTGAGTGCGCTCACAATGTGATAGCTTGCCTGTTGAGACAGTCCTGGCTCTGACAAAGTCCCTTTAAAAATCTAGAAGTGTATTTGTTTCCCTTGGCAGTTCAAAAGAAAAAGTATTTCTGAAGACATGGTTATTGGGTAAATTAAAATCAGTCTGTGTATGATACAAATCAAACTTTTCCATGTTTGCTGAATCTCTCAAGAGACACTGATTTCTCCTGGGTAGAGGAAAAAGAAGCAACAACATGGGCATATTCTATCTACAGCTGCTACAAGGTATTCGCTTCATTGCCTATTCATCACTGCTGGCAAAACCTATCACTGGAACATAGGAACTGTCATATTGGATTAGAGTGGTGGGAAATCTAGTTCACTATCCTGTCTATGATAGTGGTCAGTATCAGCTATTCAGCAGTGACTGAAAAGAAAAAATACTCAACAACAAACTTAGAATTCTGTACTAACCTACCCACAGAGGAAGAATCTTATTTAATGTTTAATGTGCTTTGCTACACTATGGATATCGTTATACAGAAAAAAAAAAAAAAAAAAAAAAAAAAAAAAAAAAAAAAAAAAAAAAATAGAAATAGAAAGAATTACAGACTTTAAAATGTGTTTAAGTCCTTAGATTCCAGGCTTATAAAAACAGGTTATTTACAGTTGCAGAGTTGATTGTGATGACACATTTTTCACTTACCGCAAAAGATTCAAATCTATTCAACGAAAGACAGACAATGCTGATATTTGACATAGCTTATTGAAAGGTATTACAATGAAATCATACCAACAACTGTGAATGGTATGATGATGTCTACAGCTACAGAATAGTGAGGGTTAACAATGCACCAAAAGTCTGGGCAAGATAAAATCAAACAAGAACTCTGTCAGACAGGTATTATGTTGTACAGAATGAATTTGAGATGTTCTAAAACCAATAAAAATAAAAGCTTTCACTGGGTTCACCAAAAATACAAGCTGAAATGATCAGAGTTGAGTGTGTATATACAAAAGGCCTCAGGCTCAAGATAGCAGAGCTGTATGACTGCAATAAATGAAAAGTTTACTTCTATAATATGTGTTTCAAGGCAAGCAATGTGAAGAATCCCAAGTGTGCATGTATTGAAATAAAAACCAGTGAAGAACAAGACAGCATTCCTAAAGCCAAAATGGAATATATACATACTGTTCTTAATCTCAAGAACTTATAAAATATATTACTTTACCTCAAGGACAAAAATGAAGGTGAAAACAACAGACATTGTTGCTAAAGGAACAGTCACTGGATCTGCAGCATCCCACTGAAATGCAAACAAAATCCGCTCACAGAAGAGTAGATGTTCAGCAGAAATAAATGTCTATTCAGTGGTTACTTTTATCAAAATATTTATTAATGAATAGATTTCACTTTAATATATATTCAGATAGGAATAGGTTGTGATGTATTCTCCTCTCATGGATTTACAGCTTAACTAGAAATTAAAATTAGTAGAGCAGACCACAAAAAGGCAGAAATTGACTCAGCTCCACAAATTACAATTAATCTACTGTGACCTATGCCAACTGTACCTAGCAATCATGTTTCACTATATTCATCACAGTAATGGCTCAACTGATCGTTAATTGGTGTTGGGAAATGTGCAACACACGCTGTAAGAATATAATAAAATGCTTAAAGAAACACAATTACCTTAACTGATAACAACACAGACTGGGCCAGAACAAGTACAGCGATAGTTCTCTTAAAAAATGGATGTTGAGTTATATCATACATCTTAGCTCTAAAGCCATCATTATCTGAAAAAGTACAAGGTAGAGGAAGAGAGTTAAAATTCACAGCAGTATTTTTCTCCATTTCTTGACTTATTTTCCATGTTCATTAGCAGCAACATAATCCTTGACCAGTTTTGAAATACATTTCTAATTTTCTGCTACAATTTCCCATATCAAATAGGGCTTCTGAAAATATAATTTCAAATACCCAACACCAGTGTTGCATGAAGGCTTTGGTACTTGTAGGGCTAGCGCACCATTCAGCTGCTGTCAGGTTAATACATTCCATTCATATCATTAAAAGCCAAGTGCAAATATATTTCATTTAAGAATTCATTTTTTCATTAAGGCTTATCCTAAAACCATCGAAGTGCAACCTTTTTTGGGTTGATTTTAATAGCCTTATGCAGAGATATGTAGTTGGAGCCTGTTTCCACATTAACGTATGCACAACCTCCTAGTGGCCTCACGATTACATTTTTAATTTGAATCTCAGACTCCTGGGGAATTACGAACACTGGGGCTCAACATGAATGAAATCAAAATATCTTTGATACCCGGACGAGGTGGGAGATGAAGAGGTTGTGCTATCTTCAGTCTGCTTTTCAGATCTTCCCATCGTCTCTGATCTACAGTCAGTAAAGCTGTCCCCTTAACAAGCAAAGAGAAGCATATAAATCTTTTGTCATATAAAAGCGAGAACGTTTAATGCTGTAAACAACATTCCCTTTGGTGTCTGAAATGAAGTTACATATTCAGCCCTCCTTAAATAATACGCTGCTTAGAGAAAGGAGTCAAAGTATCTACCTGCACTCAAGAGGATTTCTGGATGCATTAGCTGCCAGTTTCTGGGACTCAACCCAGCAGGCACAGTTGTTGCTCTTTGTAGCAGCAACCCAGAGCAGGCAGTGAGGCACTGCAGGAGGCCTTCCATTTGACTGAACATCATATGTCAGGAAGCACTGTTTTAAAGAGTGGTCGATTTTGACTGGACTTTGCTGCAGAAATTCCTGTGGCTCATCAGTACTGCTGGAGTTTCTCAGGGAGCAAGCCCTCTCGGAACCTGCTGCAGCTCTCCACAGCTCTACTGTTTGGAGTATAATTGAAATAAAGTAACAGTGTACTGTGAATCTACAGGAGTTCTCCACATAAGAAGAGCTAGAAGAGGTGGGGAGACACCTTCAAGGTGGTGATGTTAGATGGTAATGATATGAAAAAAAAGAAAAAAGCAAAGCCCAAAGCAGAATTCAACATCATTCAGAATGACCCTTGAAACAAAATTGTACTCTCATCACTTCAGAGGACTGTAAAATTTCACAAAAATAGTATGGAATTGCAGGCACAAGAGAGATCTTCCCAGATTGACTGTTACAGCTCTTTTGCCTGGACACATGGTTGTCCTGTATTGGTGGTGGACCTGAAGCTGGCTGCACTGCTAATAAGGTCAGTAAAGCTCCCTCTGAGGTGGATATAATCTTTTTATGGAGCTGCATCCCCAGATGTCACTTTAGGAGCAGATACTTTGAAACATAACACAGACAGAGCAGCAGATACTGGGATGCCTATTAGTTGTGTCTAAAACCATATTTAGAAAAGCTTAAATTAAAAAGGCAAGTCATTTGTCCACATGAGTGAGTCTGTTTTACATTTTTGGAGAGTTTTCTTTACAAAGAAGAAAAAAGGTAACAACAACAACAACAAAAAAAAGTAGAACTGTATAAATGGTGATGCCAAGGTGATCTGTTTATCAGAAACTAACAGTCCAACAGCTGAATCATTACTAAAGGCAATAAAGTACAGCTGGGTCTGTGAATGGGGCTCCAGCAGTGGGGCTACTGCTGGAGCAGTTGTACTTGCATTTTGACTTTAGTTCAAAACCATCAGAAATTTGAGTAAATCACATCTGAACACATGATACTCGGGAGCTGCAGCAAGAGATGCATCGGGCTGTGCAACAGAGGGACTATGAAGTGCAATAGCCATGATAATAGGATTGCTGGACCCAGATCAGAGGCCCTTGTAGTTCTCCCAGTCCATCATCTTTAGGGCAGAGGCTCCTATAGTTCACATAGAGTCACAGAATCACCAAGGTTGGAAAAGACCTCCAAGATCACCCAGTCCAACTGTCCACCTACCACCAATATTTTCCACACCAAACCGTATCTCTTAGTACAACATTGTTGTCAGCAACTGTGAGATCCCCCCACAGGATGTGATGTGATAGGCCCTCTCCCTGCTCTATGATTGATGTGTGGCACGTGCCCTTAGGGGCGTAGATGAAGCACATAGATTATATAAGCTAGAGTTCACATGTAATAAACGCCATTTGCTGTTCATCATATTGGTGTCTGCGTGCAGTCATTTGGTCCTGGCCTGGTTTTAGGTCAGTACCGTAGGAGGCAATGCAACACAACATCTAAATGTTTCTTGAACACTTCCATAGACAGTGACTCAACAACCCTCCTGAGCAACCCATTCCAGTACCTGACCACCCTTTCAGAGAAGAAATTTTTTCAAACCTGAACCACCTCTCACACAACTTGAGGCCATTCCCTCTCATGCTATCACTAGCTACATGGGAGAAGAGGCTGACCCTCACCTCGCAACAGCATCCTTTCAGGTCACTGTGGAGAGTGATAAGATCTCTCTTGATCCTCCTCTTTTTCAGACTAAACAATCTTCCAGATCCCTCAGCCTAGTTGTAACACATACAAGCATTGCATGCCTTTTTACCAGCCACTGCATGTTTACCAACACCAAATTGAAACAGCAGACTCTGGAACATCTGTAAATACTGTGTAATTTAGGTTCAGTCTCCAACTGTCAACATGCCTACACTAGAGAGTTTTGGATGAGTGTGTAAGAGACTGCTATAATCTGAGGCATGAGTTTTGCAGCAAGTATGGATCAGGTATGCCTGAGGACATACTTGCAGGATTGCAGAAAGTAAGACTGCTAAGCTTGTCATAAAGGCAGTCTTACAACACCAGATGTAATAACAGTGTAATAACACATTTGGTATGTACTACAGAGCCAGTTCCATACATGATAAACCACCTCACTCAGTACCTTGTTTTCATTGAAATTAGCAATGACAACTCCAACGAAAAGAGTCAGTCCAATCATGCAGCCAAGGAATACAAACACATGAATATAGATTCCATGAATCTGCACAGAAGGAAAACATGATTAATTGTTAAAACAAATCTAAGTATGTGTTGCAAAATTCAAAGATTCTGCTGTGTTTCCTTACCGGCCCAACGCGATGAATAATAACATCTCTGACTTCTACCCATCCTTTTAATGAAAGAACTTCAAATAGTGCCAGCATTGCATTTCCCACATTATCAAAATTAAAATTCCGAGGATTTGCCCTGAAATGAAAATACAAATAGGTGTAAACTCCAGTCATGAGGCCATTCTATTTGCTATCCTTATTCTTTAGAGTCTAACATTTAAATATCTTGTGAAGTTGGTGCAAAAGACAGTCTCTGAAATATATAAAGTTGTCTCAAGAAATAAGAGAACAAGAGCTACAGCAATAAATATGGATTGCTTTGTTTTTCTTAATCGCTATCTATGTTTAGTTTCTGTATTCATAATCTGATTCACATTAATTAAAATAATTAATCTATAACATGTTGCTGTGTCTTTTTGTTAATGAAGCAAAATACAACAGTCATGAAAAAAAGCATCTGATATCACTGGTCACATTCTCATAAACTTACCTGGAGAAGATCAAGCTCAAAGCCATATAAATGAATCAGACTTTTAAATCAATGAGATCACTAAGCAAATATTATTCATTATTTCATTATCCCAAGGTGTAAAGCAAAACTTAATGAGAGGAAATCACATCTTGGCTTTCCCATATCATATACTCTGATTTCTTCTATTATTTGAGATTCCAGCTGAATGTTAAAAGTACATTCTTTGAGCTAGGTCTCTGCAGTCTGAGACCTAACTAATTTTCAACAATTTATACAGGGAAATAGTTGGACTCCAGAAGAACTGATGAGTGGTGGGTCATTCTGAAAATCTGAACAGTCAGTGAAAAATAGTGCTCTCAGATGCTGCTTCATACTTGTTTTTATGTATCTTATTCTTATTTATTGTGGCTCTTATGTGTTGTTAATCTCACGAAAATTTGGCCAAGCAGAGCTAAACAGGTGGCACAAATGTCCTTGAGGTAAAATATATTTCTACAATAACAAAATATTCCCCAAAGTTTACAGTTATGCTGATGAAGACATTTTTTGCTTATTTCTGGATCAAGCTAAAGTAGAATGAATTTGCTTACTTGAGGAAGAATTTGTCTGCAGCAAACAGAATCAGACTTCTACAGATGTCAGTGTTTCACTACCTGAATCACAGCATATTATTTTGTTAGTAGGATGTCTCTGAATCTGTCACTGCTGGTATTTTCTTTGCCCACACATATAGTCAATTAAAATAGTTATTGCTGTTTCGCTGATTTTGCAAAATGTCAACCAACTTAAAATATAAACAATTAAAGAGGTTTTTTTTGCCTGTTCAGGTGTTAAAAAATTTTAAAATACTTAATCAGAATATTAATCATAAATATATTATTAGCTCTTAAATAATTATTACTGCACTACTCTGCCAGATAGACCGCATGCATTTCCTACGGGGAACAGAGGAGGTAGTTGGTAGATGGTGTAGCTGAGGGCCATAGAAGAGGTTTTAGGTATGATTTGTTCACTAGTTTTAGTGACTATTTATAGGCATGTTGATTTCTACTTATTTTTATTCACAGGTTTTCCTATTAATTCATAGGCTCTGTTATTAAGTAATAGCTTCCAGTGTGTCTTAATAGCATCACCAACTACACTGATGTTACAATCTTGCTTCAAGCCAGTAATCATACATCAAAATCCTGGATTCACTAACCATTTTTTTTCTTTCTGTTTTATGAATAGAACATCAGGCTAACACTGGTAAAATTTTGTATGCCTGACTTATTACTAAATATACCAGAATTCTTACCTGCACTTAGTATTACTTACATATACTAAGACGCCTCCACCAGCAGTATAATGTCATGAGAGTGGAGACATATTCCACATCAACAACTGAGTGTTTGAAGAAAGACAGGTCAAAGTGTAGCAACTCACCAGACTCGTGGCACCCAAAATCCAGGCTTTTTTTCTCCGGGTCTTAGCTTTAAATTGAGATTTTTGGAAACACTTACATTTATTCTGAAGATGCCATGACAATCTTCCTATAGTAAAAGAAACCACAGCTTGAGATTAAATAATGGTCTGTGCAAGAGCCTAGAATGCCAGTATAAAGAATGCACTTGCCATAATAGGAAATTACAAATTGTCAGGTCTAGAGTTCATAGACATGGTTCTTTACCCAAAATAAAATTCAGGCTAGGAATAATAATAATAAAAAAAAGCCAAACACAAAAAACACCTTCCTTCTCCCAGGATTGAGAGTGCTTATCATGTTGCAAAATTATCTAGCCTTTCACCTCTTTCCAAAAGGCCACTGAATTCTTTAAGTGATGATGATATTTCACCTTAGGAATGCAAAGGCATCATGGATAATTCCATGTGATGTAGGGTATTTGAATGAATTTCAGAGCTTTTTCAGACATCCCCTATATCTGGAATTGCTTTCTTTTTTGACGTGAATACCCTATCTTACCCTCATCACCTTATTCCTTTAATACCTTTCCCAGTCTTAACCTGCATCGGAAAATGAAAGTGCCCGAGATCTCCATCACTCATATGAAAGTTCTGATTGCCCCACTTGCTTTCCCTGGCAGGCTGAAATGGCAGAGCATACTGTTATTTTGAAGAAGGAATGCAGTTCTTACCCTAGAGATTATGTGAGGATCGTTGCATTTAGCCAGTTTTCCAGCAAATAGCTGCACTCCAAAGCTTGCAAAAACAAGCATTAATGTCAGCAAAAGAATAGAAACCTGTAAAGATGAAATTAGACTTGAGAAAGGGGGTCAGATCCTTCTGCGCAATGCAGAGAGGATCATTTCATTGCACAAGCCTTCAGATAAGGCTTTCAAGATGTTACTTTAAGTTCTTATCCAGTAACCAGGTGTTGTGTTATTAACATTATTAATATAACATCTAAGAATTGTAGATAAGGATCAAAGCTTTCTTGCACTGACTACAATCTAGGTAAATTCTGCACACAGAAGAATTTCCATTTGCTTTATAGAGAAATCTTCAAGTACTTAAAATATGTGCATCTTTTGCTTTGCTGAATCAGGCTTTACTAATTAATCCGAGTAAGTGTTAGTTAGTTAGTTCCAGGATAGTTACAATAATGTCATGCATGAGCAAATAATGATGCAAATGTTTTTAAGAGGATACACCACCTGCTTTTTGTCCTTGCTCTACTACTAACTGATTGCAAATATTTGGGAGCTTATCTCTTTATAACAACACAGCACTCTGTTCTGGAATAAAGTGTCTGCTTTTCAGACTGCCACATATCAGTCAAGGAAAGTTGGGTCCCAAGACAATGGATTTTATTCTGAACAGGCAATCACAGACTCTGTTATTATTATTACTATTACTATAAATGCATATTGATTATTATTTGGATTGTTTTAAAAACAGCAATGACATAGTCTTGAGATCCAGCAGCTGTATTGTTTCTGCTTGCCTTTCAAAAAATTTGGAGACAGAGACTTTCAGTTCAGAAATCAGTTTGCCTTCTTTTCTTGAAGAGCTGCCATATCCTAATTTTCACCATTTTTCCTCAATCAGAACAGTGAATAAAGGATAGATTTTCATTCAGTAGTCTTTTTTTATGTAATTGTGGCCAAATATAGACTGAAAAAAAGTAATATTGCTGAAAAAAAACAAACCAGTAGCATTGAAAAAAGGATGATTACAGCAGTGCTATTTAGCATAAATGAAAATGAGCTAGTTATATTCCTGATTTTTGAATTGCTCTGTGGTCATCTGCAGCTAGTGTGAGAAGTAAACATACAGCAGTGGCGAAAATTACCACAAACAATACAGAAAAATGGTATCTTCTTACTCCTATATTTGATTTTTAACAAGAAAAATAACCTATACATACCAAAAAGATTTCCTTAAAGCCACTAAACAGCTCTCGTACAACTTTCCTCATCTGAGGAACCAATTTGAATATTCGAAGAGGTCGGAGGCAACGGAGCACCATTAAGAGCTGAGCTCCAGATTTGGCAGGGACATTCTGAGGCATCCAGCACAGGAATATCAAACTTACCTTGAAGAGATAGAGAAGAAAAGACAAAGAAGAATTACGATTATAGAGTTTTATCTGACATAAAAAGAGCACAGGAGATCAATAATGCTTCTCCTCCTTAAAATTAAGGGGAAGATTAAGAAAGAAATGACTAATTTAGGAAGAGGACTTGGATCTCCTGTACCTTGTCTGATTGTCTAACTAATGGGCATCAGCCTCAGCCCGTCTTTCCCTTTGACTCAAAATCTGTTTTATTCTATTTGGCAGATGGAATAGTTCCCAGTGAGGAAATCAAATTGGCTGATTCAGAGTAGGGACATGAACTCTTTTCTTGGACCAGGCAGTATAATCTCTTTCTCCTCTTCTTGTTTCAGAGACTCTCCTGAAACCGACACTCTCATCCAGAACAGGTGTTAATGGTATCCTCACCAGTTCTTCCCACTACTTTATTACAAGTATAGATAGCATTGTCACTGTGCTGTTTTACCATACAAATACTGCGCATTTCAAAGTGTTTTCTGTTAGTGCACCTACATCTTGTAACCTGAACAATCTTTGACAGATAGCAATTTATTAGAAAGTCTGTTAATTATTTCTGATTTTTGAGAAATATAAGGCCAGTGTAATCTATAGAGGCACAGAGACGAGAGTGCTATAAACAATAAGTAAGTGTCTAAAAAACGGAGGATCAGTCTGATACCACAAATATGATTTAACGTGTAGTTTGATTTGTCAAAAACAACTGCAGCTGTTTTAAAAGACAACCGTCCTAACAAGATTCGCCAGTGCTTCTGACTTTCTTTTATACTGCTTTAAAATCACAAACATGTTTAGAATAACCAAGGTTGACCACCTAAATTTTCCTTCAGACAAGCAGAAGATGCAGAGGGATTTCAGATGATTAGTTCACTCACTGATCATGCATACTGCAATGGGAGCTTTGCAGAAGTATGAACATTTGTATTTATGGTAACAATGGAGTCTTCGATACAAATTGATCGTGACAAATTTTATGCAGCACATCTGTCTGGTGGATTAATCTCTGAAAGATTTAATCTAAACCCATCAAAGCAATTTTACTTAGTAATTTCTTCAGCTATAAAATATTTCATACTGTATTATGCCGCACGATGGTTTTGACACATTTGCTGCTATCTATTGTCATAAGTGAAGAGGAAATGGAACCCCTTCTCTTACAATGAGAGGAATGCAAGAAATTTCCAGGGAACAATGAAAACAGTAGAAATACTTTTTTCTTTAGGACCATTTTTGATGCAAATGCAACACAAAGACGTTGCTTTGCTTGCCTTCTGCTACAGTAAAACCAGCAACCAAGATGTGTCCTTTTGTCAAATGGCAGAGGCTTTTAAACATTTTTCATAATGTAGAAGAACTGTCAAGAGGAGTGGAAGCAATGAATGACAAAGAAACAGACAAAACAATGATTCTCTGCATAAAAATGCTAAAGCAAGGTCAGACATTCTGGGGTCACTTTAGTATGCAAATAAGATCTGATCGACAAACAAACACTTAGAAGGGATTGTATAATCTAAAACCTACATTAAGTTATCAGGCTCTTATCACATCTGTATATTTTTAGATGTCTGAACACATAACTGGCAGTACTGCATGTGGATAAAGTTGTGTTTATACAGAAAGTATACTAGTGCACTTGGATCAGGTTGCTGAGCCAAACCTTATTACGCTCCCAAACATTTATCTATCCAAAGATAACAAAATTAAGAGTGCTACAGAAAACTCCCATAAATATAAAAACTTACAAGATATATAAATATGTCCATAACTCCTCCAAAATCTCTAATTACAGCTGTTGGTGTAAAAAACAGGCCATCTGCCATAATCTTCAGATTAAGCTCAATGCTCATGAATATTACAAAAACGTATTCAGCAATCTGAAAATCAAAGCAGAGAACATTTAGCAACAGGGAGTGGAGAATCGCAGGGTGGATGTACTTCATTAAAGGCAACGAGATTCAATATCAGTACCTGGAGTGTTGGAGCATGCATAACTCTTCTAAAAGGGGATTCAAACATCATGGAAATGCAGGAACATATAGTAACAATGATCATGACCCAGTCCAGGTAGGTAACCAAACCCAGCAGGTCACTGTGAAAAACACATAATAAATAACTATTACAGAAAGATTGAGTACTATGCCATTTGTATTGTGGCTACATCACAGTTAAGCACTTATTAATGAAAAATAAATTGAACTGAGAAATGTCAAAGATTTAATTGTTACAGAAATACATAGTAGAGCTAGTGAGATTACAAGCAAGTAAGGAAGAAGAAAAGCCTGACTTAAAAACAAAATCCTCTTTCTATTCATTCTCCCATAAAAATCCCTGGAAAGAAAATCTGTTTCTGGGAAAAAAATTATGCAAGTGCATGCACACATACACATGTGCTCACACACTTATACTGCAGGCTTATGCAACCGAGCAAAGTTACTTTTATTGTGCTTACTAAAGCTGATGGTATTTGGTATTTTTCACAGCTCCAGTAACAGGATCTGTTTTAGAACTATAAAAACAAACAAAAAAACAAAAAAACAAAAAAACAAAAAACAAAAAAAAAAAAAAAGAAGAAGAAAAGACATAGTCATTTACATTGTATTTTTGTCACCATTATCATTACACCATACATCTATCACCTCAATGCAATTCATGACTGAAGTGAAGTATCTAAGTGTTATTTTGGTTTAATTTCAGATGTCTGTGTTATAACATCAATACAGCTGTGTTGTACTTCATGGCCTACCTACAATTTCCCTAACAATTCCTTAGATGGTTAGCTTTTTTGAGTCTTGCTTTTGTAAAGGACTTAATTTTATGTCTTGGTTGTGGGTGACTTGCTACTGAATTTTATATTGCAAAAAGCTTTCTCGAGTTCTTTTCTTTTACCTCAGAAACCAGATTATTATCTTCAACCAACACAAAGTTCCTTTCACAAGCTTTATTTCCTTCTTTACTTGTTCTGTCATTTTCTGATGAATATTTTGTACAACCCACACCTGATTTTTCCTGCGAAATTGTCTTTCTTTCTCTACAGTATGCAAACAGCAATTAGGCAGTGGGACAGGCTTCCATGCTCTGGATCCAATAAGCATGTATCCAGGTGATGCAGTGTAAGATCCTGCTCCAGCAATTATTAAGGTCTTTTATATAAAGCAGAATGACTTCAGCAGAAGAATCCTTCCCAAGAATCCTATCCACTCTGTCCCAGTGGTTAAGGACACTTTTTACATACCTTTCAAATCCTTATAGCAAATCATGCAGAGAAAGGATCTGCACTGAGGAATCCTATATCCCAAGCGAGGGCTCTAGTCATTGGGATGTGAAATTGCCATCACTTCCTCACTGAGCTTAAAGTGAAAAAAGGACTGACCTGACTTGAGGCATTACTGCAACAGGAGATTTCATGGTTATGAAATGCAAGAAAGCAAGATGCATACAAGGAGAACAAGTTGCATCCTCCACAGTCCAGGATCAGCCACTTATACCCTTCAGTATTCATAATACACGTTTTGGTGTTTTTTCACTGGACCCACTTATTTTTATGCCTTCTTAAGCTCATACCTTGTTCCCATATTGCATACAGCAGCATTCCTCAGCCTTTTTAGTAAAAAAATGCTGTATCCTATCCTATTTGAAAAGATCTCTATGAATATGCTGCTTGGCAAGCTGGCTGAGAATAAATATGAAGTAGGCCACTTTAAATGAATGAAAAATAACTGTTCAACAACACCAGTTTTACTCTTGTAATGATAATGCAAATTAAACTGCTATTGACATAAATGTTTTGTTACCCTTGTGTAATCACAATGCTAGACAGCACTGACATACGTTTCAGAATCGGATGGGAATATATGTTTATGTGTTTCATTTTGCTTCTGTAATTTGAAACTGCTTCATGAGAAAGTGGATCACAATCAAGTTAGCAATTACAGAGTAAACCTGGACACCTAATGCAAGGATATATTTTTATGTAAGTGGCAGAACACTTCAATAAGAATGTTGTAAAACTGATTATCTAACCTTCCTTTTCTACCTAAAAGTAATTTGTTGAAGCATACAGAGAGAAATCTATAGCAAACGCGCACTGAAAAGCAGGCCTTCCACATTCCAAGCTTGTGAGTCATCCTCTGTCTGAGACTGTTGGCTGGAAAGATGGCGTGTATTGAGCCCCAAAATAAGGGTGCCAGCCATAGACAGAGGTTTAAAAGAAGGTGGTTTTATACCATGCTATCCCTTCGGAGAATGTGAAAGCAAACACCTGTCTGAATCAACAGCTGATACAACATAAACTTACGCGTTAAAGCGAGCTCTTACAACCACTCTGCAGAAATTCCTGAACCTGTGCTCACGACCAACTATGAAAAGTGGTTTGTCAAAATACGGGTGATTCTCTCTCAGCTCCTCCTCTTGGACTTTCCTTTTAAAAGATAGAAGGTAAATTATTAAGTGATATGCATTATACCTGCCAAAAATCTCTCATTCTTTTTCTTTGCACTTTTCCCTTCATATAGAGAATATTTAATACAGAAAAGTGTGCATTTATACTTTTCATTTTTAAATACCTTTTCATTTCAGCTTGTTCTTTCTTTTCTTGGATCATCTTTATCTCACTGTCTTCTCTCTGTGCATTTCTGTATCTCACAGTGTTGGAATGCTAGAAGGGAAGCAGTCTTTTTTGAATGAGGTCCATGTGTCGTTTTTTAATGTTTCAGATGAAAGCAAGATATGGTATTTTACATGGAAATATTCAAACGAAAGCCTTTCTTTCCAAACACTGCATGTTAACTCAGTCAAGCATATTTGTATAGTATTTTCTATCTACAGTAGGGTTGGTTTTATATTCAGCAAGGTTAATTTCAGTTTTAATGTCATGTGTGAAGTACTATTCAATGCAACTTTTAATATGAAAAGCAAAGGTCCCATAAGCTCAGTTGTTATATCCAAACACCACTGAAGGACTAGGAGTCAGAAAAAAAAAGGCTTTAGGCATACTTTCAGTTTCTAAAATCTACTGTATGTACTGCTTGGCAAAACGGAGGAAGACAGTGAGTTGTGTACAGCATACAGGTAGTGACTGCACAGACATATGAAGAGAGGAGGCTAAGTGAAGAAAAATGTCTGAACTCATCCAGTGGAGATTACAATATATATTGCTGTTCAGAGTTCAGTGAGACTTTGGAGCACTTCTGAAAGGGTAATGTCAGGTGTTACCCTTACTATCAGTCATAGTCTACTTGAAGATATATGTTACCCACAGTTTCTTTCTTCCGTCATGCAAAGTAGTTCAGAAATTACTTCTTAAGCAGTTGTTTTCAAATATGAAGTGCATTGAGAAAATGGCTGCCACAGTTGGAAATGAAGGGACTAAAATCTCCCCTTGACATAAAATTACAAATCTGCAGAAATGAAGATGTGCTTGACTGCATGAAACTATACCACAGCAAAATCTGTGAGCAAAATATGTGACTACCATTCCCTCTTCTAGTTTTTATCCTTTTGTCTGGCAGTTTTCATGTTTGAAAAATACTGTTAAACTTCCACTGGAATTTTGAAGTGCTGTTTCACCAGCTGGAGTTATTTTTGTAATTCTAGAGTAAGGTCTTTTGAGGTGTCCTGTGTAGCAATTTTTGTTTTCCTAGTAAAGTGTCTACAGCTTCAGGATATCAATTTCAGAAGTGCTTCAAAACCAGTAAGTTTATCAGTGATATATCTATGCCAACAAATTGTTTTGAGAAATAATTCTAATGCAATTATAATATTTGTTTTATGATTTCAAGATTTCAAAAGACAAATTGTAATCAAGACCATAGACAGACATTAGCTTTACACAAGCATTCATTATTTAGTACATATTCCTGTTTTTTATACTCCCAAATTGAAACCATCTTTTTTGTGAGGACTTACATCTTGAGTCAAGGTTTCAAGAGATTTTCCTCTACTGATTCGCTGGCTGTTGGAACCATGTCTTAGCGATCTGAAATAATCATAATCAATTTAACAATATATCTCAAGATGAAATTTTGACCTTTACTGGGTGGCCATTATAAAGCACTGTTTTCCAGCCATACATTATCTCAAATTCATATCATTTTTTTCTCACATCAGAAGCTTATATGTTCTTCAATTGTTTTCAATCTGGTCTAACGTAAGTCAATTTCTTTCCTTCTGATCTTTAAATTGATAGCTTTGTAGTCAGCAAAGGAAATGGCATTTGAAATAAAAAGGCTCTTTTTCCATTTATACACTACAATGAATTTCATTATGGTTATAGTGAAGAATGAAGAACTCAACTCTTTGCAGAAGTAAGTAATTTTAGTTTTACGCATACCTGGTATTGCTCAAATTTAACTCTGTACATTGCCTTCACTTTAAGATCATTTTTAAACCATCCTTTCTGTCCATTTACCTGCGTTCTTGTCGTATGTGATGCTGGACACTAAGTATTGACCTTTCCTTTGCAGGCTGCCCCTCAAAGGACCCACTCAGCATGCGTTGTCTAGTGCAGGCCCTACAAAGAAATACGTTAATAAAGGCATACTACTTTCAGTATAAGTGATAAGTTCTGAGGTAGTGCATTCAGACAAGTCAGCCTGGTTACCTGGTAGCTAAGTGAAAGATTTAACAGATAATGACAATAAAGCAGCAAAATACTTTCCATGAAAAGGTGTTATTTCCAAAATAACTGTCCCAACTCTGCAACATAACCAGTCATTTGATAAACCTTCTTCACATCCTGTCATCTTTGAGAGCATTTTCAGTTTGCCATAGAATTTATGTCTTCTATGGTCTTCATTCATTGAGTGTGAAAAGAGTCATCTGTAACATCAGCTCTTCAGCAGTAGGGAGGGGAAAGTACAAGTGCAGCTGTCATTTTAGAGTATCTCCCTTTCAGAGCTGTACTTGGCACACTTTTACATACTCAAGACTTACAGCATATCTTTGAGTGCAACCAAATATTCGTTGAAATGAAATGCTATGCATTGCTGATAACCTGTAATATGAAAAACCTTCCTTTCCAGGAAGGTATTTCAGCATTTTGTTATGTGCCTTGTTGTTTTTGTTGTTGTTGTTTGCTTGTTTGCTTTTTCCCCACCATTCATTTGCTGAATTTTCATTTGCTTTTAATGAATTTTGGCTGACACATATCGTACACTACCTTGTCAGAAATCAGCACTTCATTCAGAGACCTGGTTAGTAAGCATGCTATAGCTAAACGGCATGCATTTCTTTTGCTGGCTACAGGATTTGCATAAGGAAAAGAAATATTTTCATTAAAAGGCAGCAGAAAGAACTCTGATGGCTGGGAAATAAAATTCCATCCTTGGAAAAATATTTTCACTTTTCCGGGACACTGTGATTTTACATTAACATGACTTAGAGCTCATTTTGTGCTATGCAAGTGATCTAGAGAAACTCACACAAGACCCAGCTGGTGCTTTTTCAGGCTTTTTAATGAACTGAATCTTGTTTTTTTTTGTTTTTTTTTTTTTTTTTTAAAAACAAACAAACAAACAAATCTACATGATATTAGAGTAACCATTCTGTTCACTAGTCTAAGATTGGATAAATGCTCTTGATAGCATAGCACGATGATGCTTGATGGCAAAAGGCTTCCCATGTTATTTATACAGTATGACTTTCTCTTTTATTCTTTTTTCTCCTATTTTTACTTCTTTTGAATTAAAACGCATAAATAAAAAGTGTATGGATCCAAATGAGATCTGGATCAAAAATGAGAAGCTTACAATGTCTATCAATGTCATCAAGCGCAATCGTACTATCACACTATAAAAATACATTGTGCTACACTCATTACAGAATTTTGTATTCTCACTGTCATTTGTGCCTTGCTGTTACAGCATTCCATCTAACCAGTTATTTCCTTTGGATTACAGAAGACTTGATAGAATCAGCAGAGAAGAAGGAATGTCGCGGAGTCAACATTCATTATCACCTCTCTCAAAGTAGGATCTATTGTGTCTATACTGTGAGAAGTAGATGTTTGGCAAACTTGCTTTTCAGTATTTACAATGTAAAAGCTTTCATAGCTCCCTAACTATATCAGAGTGATTTATAATACAGTGGATCTACCACTTGGCACAAAACCATAAATCAGAGTAACTTCTTACCAATGGATACCTGTCAGCATTTCTTTTTTGTTAGTGTTTACAGGAGGCAGGTGAAATCCTGTGATGTTCCGTGCTTGTGGAAATTTCAGAAGGTAGTGACTAAGTTTGGATTTTGCTCCTGATGACAATAATCATCATCTGAACTTAACTACTTTATTCGTTCTGAGGAACGCATCGTATCAAAGCCTAGCGGTAAGGAAGAAAGCAGCCACAATATGAGAGTAACTGAGCACTGGCACAGGCTGCCCAGAGGCTGTGGGGTCTCCTCCCTGCAGCTCTCCAGAACCGCCTGGCTGTGGGCCTGGACACCCTGCTCTGGGTGGTGCTGCTGGAGCAGGGGCTGGGACACGGGGACACAGAGGGCCCTGCTCGCCTCAGCCAGACTGCTGAGAGCTTTAGTAGACAACAGAATAAAAATTATTCATTTCTATTTCTCTGGATGAAATTAAAGACTGCCTCTTTGTAAATGACTTTCATGCAGCCCTATAAAGCACTACAAGATGTATGATCCCACATTTTTCTTATGTGACAGAAGTTTCCTCATTTTCTCTGTGTTCCTCAAAAATCCATCAGTGATGACTCAGGAAGTAGATGGAAAAGCACAATAAATGTAGATTAAATTATTACATTCAATAGATTACTTTAATCTATTATTTTATTTTCAACTAATAATTTAAAATATTCTTATTCTGCCTTTGAAATTTTTGTTCAGAGAAGAATCAATGAGAAGTCCTCCTTGATACAAAGACCTGGCCTGAAGGACCAAATGCAAGTCAGTGGGATTGAAACTGCAGGGACTGTTTTCCAATTATGTCCTGGAACCTCGAGAACTTTGATAAATTGAAACAAAGATTCATCTGGATTCTCCTCCCACTCTGCTTCGGATTTTTCCAGAAAAGGAAAAAGTTCAGGGCTGATGGATGAATTCAGGAAAACAAAACAAAACAAAAAACCAAACCAAGAAACACAGAGAAAACCCTACATACATATTTATATAAATAACTAAGAATACATTTTTAAAAAGTGAGGTATTCTCTCTGTCCTTATGTTTTCTATGTGTTATAGTGTACAGAAAAACGCTAAAGCAACCTGACATTTTTGTAACTCTATGTGCATTGGTAATATTTGGTAATATTATATTTGTAATTTGTATTGGTAATTTGGTAATATTATATTTTATAATATAACAAGGAAATTAATTGCAAATGCTTTACTAAAACACTGGCAAGAAATCTGTTTCTCGAATAATTTTAAGGATTTTTGTTTAATTCAAATAATCCTCTTATCTATCCATAACAGTAATGCTTGCAAAAATCAAGATATATTTGTGTAGTTGAAGTGCCCTAAATTTTATTTAAAAGGAATACTTAGGTCTTTTATTTATATTTCTCAGTAATATTTTGACAGAGAGCATTCACTGGAATTAGTAATTGTGTTTCATAAGAATGTGTTTAAAGACAGATAAAGTTGCACATTAACTTCCACAGTTCTATCTGCGCAGTATTCTTACAGAGTATTAAAAAGACCTAATAAGCTGTGATATTGCTTAAATAGCATGCAAATCCAAGGAATATTCCAAGCTATTTGAAAAGATGCTGAACTCCTATTGCACCATTTCTCATAAAACTTTGCCCTACAACATTTAATCCTGCAGCTGTACTTCTCAAATGAATTATTAATACTTATACTAATTATTTCCTCAGGACTAGTCATTGATAACTTTCTAAAAATGCACCTGCTTTGGTGACAATGTAAATATAAAGTCAAAGTGATCTATAATCTGTTGGCATTGCTGATGCACATTATATCCACAATAATCACTCTAATGTAAAACTGACAGTGGCATGAAAATCTGCAGCATAGCATTACTCAAACAGATCTTGTAGACTTGGGTATGTATTGCTTGCTTGCAGTAGTGAGTACTTACTTTAAACAGAGTACCAAAATGAGCAATTATTATCAAAACATCAGGAACCCCTTCTAGAGAAGTCACACTTTGGAGTCTTTGTCACTGTACATTTCCTACGTGGAAGATGATTACCTGTAGTCTGTGCTTTCAAGCATACAATCTCCATGAATATTTATTCACACAACTATGTAAGAACTAGGCTGGAATTCCCTAGATAAAGTCAGTCTGTTTACATGGAGTTATTTTGGGGTTAATTTTGACGGGAGAAGTGAAAACAGTTGAAACAGAATCTTTCTACACAGTACAGAATTCAAATACTTATTGAAGAACCTCTCTCTCACTGCTCTTTTAGTGTGCGATGTACCCAAAGAACAATTTATCTTTGATAACTAAGGTAACAGACATACTACAAAGGGATAGACTACTATTAATATTACACCTGCAGTAACATTAATGAAAAACAAAGTCACAAGACACTGACATTACCTTAGGATTTTATTGATTGCTGCCTCTTTTTCCAGGAGATTTCTTGCTCTGATGCTGAAAACAGATTTACGGAGCTATAAAGACAAGAAAAAAGAAGTATGTTTTAATTATCATAAAATAAAGCATGCATATTGATAGACCAATGAAACATAGCACTGAGAATACTTAAAATTAAACAAATATTTCTCCATAATACAGATATTTTTCACAGCTTGTGTCCCTGATGTTATTTGCCAGGAAACCAATGCTAGAAAAAGATGAAAACTTGCAGAGCAAGTTTATTGACTGCATAAAGTCCTATCCTTATCTCGCAGCTTTGGGTGTTCTTGACCCAGTTCTGGTACAAAGAAGCAGATAAGTTTTGATTAGCACTAATATTATTCCCTTTACTACAGATTTATTTTCTCCCCCAGCTGGCCAACTAACATCTTTGTCATTGTTACACCTCTCCTGCCCATTTCTGATCCAATTTTAAGCATATTCTTGCAAAAGCTGTTCAACACTTCCTTAATATTAAATGAAAAGTCTGGGTTACAAGAAAAAAAACATTTTCTTGTAACTTTATTCCCTCCTCCAAAATGGAGAAGTTGAAAAACTTCACCTACGATGAGAAGAAAGCCTGTAGCACTTTATAAGAATTAACTCTGCCAGCTGTTTGGAGATCATTATCTTAAAGAAAACAGAGAGATTTAGAAGGTTTTTTTTGTTGTTGTTGTTTTTTTTTTAATCAATCTGAAATGGGCATTTATTTAAAGCTATTTATTATAAATAATGGACTAGTCTAATTGATGTGTGTCTTCAGGATTCATTACTCATGGACTTGAGATTATTTACAGATGTATTAATTACAAATTTCTGAAAAGCTACCACAAACCCAAAGTCACTCAACAACAATTTTGCTAGAATTCTTCTCAAGACTTAGATCAAACTCTGATTCACAGGAAGGTATCTCCCTGTAAGGAAAAACAGAAGCCTAGAAAATATCTTAAAACTTACTTCCTTGACTTCTCTTAACAAAATAGCTGTTGTTTTTAGGCCCCACTTGTAATGACCAGTTAATTGTTCTGTAGATGTGAATCTTTCATATATTAAAATACATTTCCAAGGGCTTAAAATCATTTATAAGACTTCAAAGTATGGTACCTTACTGTGTGTTGAAATATATCTTGCACTACGAAAAGCAATGGCAACTCTTTCACATCTTTATTTTTTCTAACGCCAGTGATTAGCAACTGGCATCTCAGAGAACTATTTTGTTTTTCTTGCATCAGGATTGGAAAAAAAAATCCAAAAACCAATAGTACCTATCATTTTGCAAGGTGTTAGTTGTTACTATTTTTTTTAAGGTCTACATTAAACTTATGGGGATAATGAAGGTGGAAAACTGTCTTTGTCTATTTGTTTCAGTTTTTTTTTTTTGTTCTTGTACAAATAATTGTCATAGAATAATTATAATTAGATAATTAGACCAAGGAAAAATAAGGATTGCCTACTAATGCCTGATGTCCACTTATTTCTAGTGTAAATTATTTGCTTGCTCACATAGCATAGAAAAATAAAAGATTTTGAACAGAGAAAGCATTTATTTCCTTCCAAATCCAGTTTTTGCTAAGTGTCAGAAAAAATGAATCAAATTGAGTTTCCTGATTTTTTCTGCAGCTTCCTATCTGCCACAGACCACTTCTTTTAGATGTTTAAAATAGATGTAAAAACACTTTGGCATTAAGCGAGTGGCCCAAAAAAGAAAATTCATCCAGGCTGTCAGCAAGGGAAGGTGCTCTGGAAAAGCAGAGCATTTGTGCAGATACAATTAGTGCCCTCCATGCCACCCAGTGGCAGCAAGTAAGACCGAAACAATAGCTTCTAACAGGCAAGGGCTGTGGCACAGCTTCTGTGGCAAGGGCTACGCATATCTGCTGAGTCCTCGCTCCAGTCAGTGAGACTTATGAAGAAAACTAGCTATCAAACTTACACCTGAAGCTGTACAGCCTTGGGCTTTAACCATGGTCGGAGCATACTTGATGGTTCTAGGTTTAGGTGCAGTTCTGAAGGTTTATCACCATGTCCACCTGTGCACCGTGATAGAGTTTAGGCTGCCAGGTATCCAGCTGTTTAATCTGGGTGTACAGATTTTAAAGATGATTGCTCCTTTGGACTTAGGAGTTCTTGTTTCAGTGGAATACCACTGAATTTATCTTAAATTTAAAATATCCAGTAGAAGCAATTGTGAGAATCCTTCTTTGTTTTTTTTGGCTCAAAGCTTGCTTCTTCAGGTATCTCTTGTGATAAGACTTGATTGATTTGTTGAGGATGCAAGTGATGGGTGCTAACCGTATGACGATCGATATCACTTTGGGAACATTTGAAAGCCCCTTCCTCCAGAGCTTCTTCCCTCCAGAAGAGAGTGCTCAGGAGTATTTACTGGTGGAAGATCTGGCCTGTGACTAAACAGCTTCAGCTAGGTATGGGAAAACTGGGGAATGATACCATCGTGTCCTATGAAAAACAGGATGCAGATGGAGAGTCCTGCTCCCTAATATCTTCTGGCAAGGCCTGGAAGGTGGGAATAAAGGAGTTTCTGCTGAGATCCCAGAGCCAGAAGCTGCCACTCCAAGGAGAGCTGACTCAACCACTTTGGGTTTGAGCTGTCACTCCAAAGACAGCTGACTCGACCACTTTGAAACCATTGAAAAGAGGTCATCATCACCATGGTCACATCGTCATCAACAGAACAATGCCCAGTGACCCACCACTACTGAAGATCAGTGACTGAACTACAAACCACGCTGGATCCGTGGTGGTGGCTATCCCTCTTGCTTCCTACAAAGACTCCTTGCTTCTTCTTTTCTATCTTTTCTATTGCCCTCCTTCCCTTCCCCATTACTCTAATTCATAATAGTGTCCATCCTCCCCTTCCCCGTCTCCCTAATTAAGATCTGTAATAAACTGGCCGGGCCAAGATTTGAACCGTTGTTTCTTAATCTTATGCAGGGTATACAGATATTAAAAGAACCTCCTCTCCCTCCTATAAATTGGAGCGAGACAGCAATACAAAATAGTTTTTTTAGATGTGTACATACAATCAACATTTCATGCTTAAAAGTACCAGCCATCAAATATCAATATGCGTATGTCAAAATCAAAGATTACTACAGATTTTTAAATGTGTCTGCATTAGATAAATCAACCAGACTGTTTCCTGTTTAATTTTTCAAATTTGCATAGCACACCAGGCAAATACAATGGAACTGCAGAAATAGAAAATGAGGTTGGTTATCACTGTGTTATTTAATAATGTCTAGATGCTGCATGGAGAAGGAGGCTGGCAATTAAAAACTTGTGATACCTGCTGAGTTTTTGACTATTGTAGAGGAAATTACTGGCAGTTTTAATTCAGAAAAGACATTACTTGATCAGATGATACAGAATTACTGTATATAATCTACTGTATACCGTATATAATCTACTGAGGTTATTTTAGTGCCTCCTTCTTTAGCCTGCTGTTTTTTTTTAGCATACATTGTGATGTACTATGAGGGCATCCTCAAATGTACTGCTATTCATATACATTTATTTATTTATACAGGCCATAAGTACACTTAGAGCAGAAATAACAGGGCCACATAAAGTTCTGCTATAGAGCAATATTTTCTTAGCATAAGACACTGTCCTGAGATCTAACAGCATTTATTAGCCTTTCATATATTTTCAGAGTTTCTTGGACTTACAAAGGAACAGCTGTGACAGGTCAGTAAGGTACCAGTAATACTTCCTGGATGAAATGATTTTCGATGGAAAACATGTGCTTCCATAATACCATGAATAAAACATCTCTTGATTTCCACATTCCTTTCAGTTTATTTATACAACCATGCCCGTGGACACAGAATTAGGAAATCTGTATGTACTGCCTCTTCAACAAATACTAGCACCCTTCATTGCTGCTGTTGGTAGGAAAGTCTTTGGGAAGACAGAATGACTCAGTCCTGTCAGTGTGAACCTGATCTGAATTCTGCATTCCCATATAGTTCTGTTTGTCCAAAGTGACAGGGACAAAGCAGTGAAGCGCTGTATCCGCTGTAAAGGCAGCTAAATCACTGACTATTGTTGCTCTGCAAGTGCCACCCGCTGCTTTGGAAAGGTACTGCAGACATGTGAAATGAAAATCTTTAGTAGTATGCTTAAAAATTCGAGAGAGAATTATTTGCATGAGATTTAAGGAAAGAATCACAGAACAGTGTCTTTGCTAGATGACAAATTAGGATCAGTTCCATAACCAAAGTGTACTGGCACAGCAGCGCTGACTTCAGGGGGATCTGTAACAACTCATAACAGTTTAGGTATGTCTCACTTGTTCTAAGTTTTGAGAAATGCCATTTATTGTCAAACTTTTGATATATTTTTCTAGTGATGTGTTTGTGGTGTATAAACTGCAGCAAGCTCTGCACAAAGCAATTGTTTTCAAATTGAATTTGACATAGAATCATAGAATAGATAGAATTTTGTCATATCAACAGGTTAAATTGTGTTAAACTATGTGATGACATAGCATAACATTTTTATATTATTGCAGAGTTGGCAGGAGAGACAAACCAGTATTGGTGGGTGTTCTGCAGCAAAAGGTGAGACAAACTCACAAGAAAATAATGAGATACAGATGTCTGACAAGTGTAGCCAATAATGACCAAAAAAAAAAAAAAAACCAAAAAAAACACAATAGATTTTTCGAAGGCAATCTCTTAAGCATTATACGAACATTAGAATTTTAGTGTAGTGCTCTTAATAGCAATAATTTATAAACAACTTTTAGATTGTATGGGAATACTCTTCTGAATCATGCCAGAAATTCCAATCAAGGGGAAAAAATAATCTAAAGTTTCTGTTTCAGTTTGCAATTTGCTCAATGCCTATTGATGATTTATGCAGGCTTGCCGAATGAACAGATTAAGTATTATATCATTATTTAAACATGTACATTTTCAAGGGTATATATGAGGAGACAGTGCAATAAGTGATATTTTAGAGTTATATTTAAGAAACAGTGAGGAAATAATGTTTATTTGTGCAGAATCTGTTCAAGACTTGAGCATTCCATTAAATACAAGATATATTTGGCCCAAAAGAGTTTGCTGTGTAGCCTCTCAAATGCAGGCATAATTATTTTTTCATTTTTTCAAGATATCCTGTTTATGCATCTTTGGCCTGCAGATACCAGACTCTATCAAAACAAATGTGACAGAAAACTAAAAAGTTATGAAAAGCAAACTGCAAAACTGGAAATTGTTGACAAGCACCTAACAAAATTTTCAAGAGAACTGATGTAGGATAAATGTCTAAATCACAAGGAAATCAGTGGGCAATTTCTAAAGGTCTTTTGAAAACTTTGCTTAATGCTTGCAGAATCATAAAGGATGCAAGGAACCTCTAGAGATCCATTTCCCCCACTCAAAGTAGAACTAACTTTCAACTTTGAAAATCTGTCCTTCAGCACGGCTGTTCTTTATAAGAAACAGGCTCACAAAACAGTCATGAAAGTGGTCTACCGTTAGATGAGTGCAACAAGGAATCAATTATTGTCTCTTTTGATCAGATGTCTGGAAGAAGTGGGCATAATCTCCTTAACTCTCTAGACTCACTGACCTGAAATAGACTTCATTCCTTTTGTAGATCTTGTTGGCTGCCTGGAAAGCCAAGCTATTCTAATTAGCTGATTATTGGTCTGGAAAATCTACATGGCCCTTCATAACCAGGGATCTTTTTCAGTAAAGTCTGAAAATGTGGACAAAGCCAATACCGGCAAAGTTATAAATCCCCTCAAAAATTAGAGCGGATGCTAATAGTTCATCTCAAACAAACACATGGAAGCTCCAGGGAAGAAGACTCCCTCCCTTCAAGTCCCTTGACTTTACTTTGAGTAAATATTGTAAAGAGGGGGCTCATGGCAGCCAACAGAAAGACGGACTCCTGGCCAACCTATTATGGAGACATGATACAGTCTGCTGGATGAACAGCAGTAGAGCAAGAGGCTCCACTCCAGGTGTTATTCTCAGAGCAGGCCTCGTAATACAGGAGCTGTAACAATTTTGCCATGTCTGAATTTTAGTCAATTGAAGAAACAAGAGGAGTATGATCAGTCCCTTGTGTTTTAAGGCATCTTGTATCAAGCCTTCAATCTGTAAATGCAAATCTGATGAAATACAAATATAGTAACTGATAGAAGTGACAAACCATGGCACATTGAAAATGGCGAAGAATGCAGTTCCCAGTTACCTTTGTCTCAGAATGTAACTGAGAATTGGGCAGAATTCTTAGCACCCTATATAGAGGAAAGAGTGACAAAGCAATTTAAAATCACCAGTAGCCTGAGACAGACCATAACAAGAACAGTGCCTTATTATTGCAGTTCTACCTTCTCTGCTCTGAAATATGGTCAGAAAATAAAATATTACAGGATGAAGTGTGAAAACACTTTATGAGAATACAGTTTACAAATTTGTCTTTTCATGTAAGTTATTATATATTATTGTATATATTATTTATATTATAATTATATTGTTGTATTTTATTATTTATTTTATATTTATAGTATATTATATATATAATATTTATATATACATTATTTTATATTATTATTTTATGTTATTATTTAGATACGAGCATTGTTATTTATCTGCTTAAACTGAAAAAAAAAGCCAACAACCCAAATCTCTAAAAGATGCAAAGTAGACAAAGTATCCTAATTAATTTTCAGAAAACCTGAAATGCGTCATGGTGTTTCCGTATATTAACTTCATTAGAAAGATCTCAGTAAGAACAGACATGAACAAAAATAATCTCCTTTGAAAATCAAGCTGTAATAATCAAGAAATAATGGATTCACAAGCCATTCTTATTCTATCAGGTAGATTGTTTTAATGGCTCTTCTGAACATTCTATCTAAATAGCTTTTGGCAATATCCTGCAGATGACATAAGTAGGTAAGACTGAAGAACTTGTCTAGGCTTAATTAACAAGAGATATAAGGACAGTGACGTTGTGGACAGAGATCTACTTAGATACTCAGAGAGAGGAGACTAGGGTACAGTTTGTTTGATTTTTGATGATATTTATTCACAAAGTTTTGCAAAAAATACCTGAGAAAAAAATATAGTCTTAATGTTACATATCACTATCCTTTTCTGCTTGGAATTCATGTGCAATTTCAATTTATTAGCTTCTGTTATATTCAGAATTAAGGAGATATGGTTATTTTTTTCAAATCACATAGCTAACAAAATAATCAGAAACATGGCAAAATTCTATTGTACTTTTTGTGTACAAGTTCTGCTTTGCACAATAGAACATGGAAAGAAAAGTTCAGAAGAGGCTGATTAACCTTGAACATGAGTTTATGACAAGAAATGCCAATTCACTTCAGAAAATGACCGTTCATGGATAAATATTCTATCCTAGTTTCTCTTCTTAGAATTAAAAATAGGAATACAGTCTATAAGAGTGTCTTTGTGCCTGATGATTTTCTAAAAGGTATCTTAGGACATTCTGTTTTCAGTACCAGAAGGTTTTTCAGCTCCTACAATTACAAACAACTTCTGCAAAGAAAAACTCTTTCAGAATATCTTTGGAATGGAAGTAGTTATTTTTGCAAGAAACAGAATAGTTAATGGAAGAAGCTGAGAGCAGACCTGAAGACATGCTGGAACAAAATACCACATTAAGTAAAAACAGTAAAAAGAGATTGCATGTCTCAGCAGCTCAGAAATGGAGTATGCATGATGCTGAACAGCATGCATCAAAAGTTGTGGTCAGTCTTCTGTGTTGAATGTGTATGGAAAATAATAACCAGATAAAATCATGAACATTCCCTGAGGTGCTGAAAACAGATTTCTACATAAACCAAGGGGAGTTGATCTCCAAGGAGGTACTCTGACCCTTCCAGGATGAGGCTTATAATCGGGTTGACGTTTGTGTCCCATCCCATCTAACTTTAACAGATATCAGATAACAGCAGGATCATATCTGGGAATGAAGCCAAACAGACACATGCAAAAAACCACAACCACCAGGTGCAAAGCTCAGCAGCCCACCTGCTAAGTAACACAGGTCATCATGAACACATCACCTCAGTGCCCTGTTCTGCATGCCGACTCCCCAAAGAACGCAGAACCCAGTACGAGGTCTGCTGCTTAATACTCATAGTCCTTCATGGTAATAGCTGTGGCTACCTTCGAGATCAGCATTCTCTTTTTGGCTATCACCTCCCATCATACAGCTGCTGCTATAACTAGGAAATCAACGGGAGAGGCATATGGTGTGGGAGGCTGAGCTTCCACAGGAGCTAGACCTTAATTACGGATCTTGTTCCCAAAGGAAAAATGGAATGGCTATGAACTTCACTGCTTGTAGAACTAAAAGCAAAACTCATACAAGTGAAAGGAAACACGATGGTAAAGGAGACAGAAAAAAAAAAATATTTGCTACTGTCCAATTAATCTTAAAAATGAAGAAATAAAGAGACCAACTTGTTTATACTATTTCATCTAAATGACAAGTGAAAGTCTGAGCAGTAAACTGCGTGGATATATTGAAAACCCTTTTGTTTTGTTTTGCAATTCAGTCCTGCTGTGCCACAGCTGTAAACATGCACATGGGTATATCTACATAATAAGCCATAGGCATTTTCAAAGTTCATCTCGTGAGCCTGTCAGTTTTGAATTATGATTTAACAGTGAGTGATGTGCTGTGTTGTGTGATCAAAGATAAGTAACTAATTTGGGAGCATCCTCTCAGCAACAATTTTTAGAATGGCTTGCTAGAAGATGTATGTCTCTTAAGGAAGCACTCTGATGTGTTTCTTCTTTCCTTTGATTCTAGCCTTGAAGTTAATAGCTCAAGGCCAATGCTCTACTACCACAGCTGAATTTTATTAGACACCTGATTTCTTGTAAATCTTATAGCTTGTTTGTTTTCTGCCCCCTGAATCTTGCTGCAAATAGTCTTCAGGCTCACTTCCAAGAGCCATCACAGTGAGATGTCTTTATTTTCAGTCAATTTCCTTTCGTCTCATCTTCCCACACCAAAAAATCATTTGTGAACACATATTTCAACCTGATCTCTTGCCCAAGAACTCACGGAAATATTGGTTAGATAAGAAATTTCCCAGTGTGTTGTGAATAGTTTTCATATTTCTCTCTGTCTCTGTAAAGCTACCTTTCTGCCATAACTACAAGGTTCATGTGATATCATAATTTTTTTTTTTTTTTTTAAAAAGGAGCACCACAAAGGAAGGAAAGAGTCAAATCTGCCAGCAGAATCCCACGTTTTGGTTCCATTCTATTTTTTTCTATCAACTACAATGCAAAAGAGATGTGAAAAGTTTCGGAAGCTATCACATTGTTATCTGGAGGAGTGGAAATGCATCCTGCTATGCACTAATACCTGTAAAATGTTTGGTCAAGTTTCCTTTTGTTTTACAAAGCAAAGTAAGGTACACATGCAAGGTCTACATTTAAATACAACCAGTCATTCCAAGCTTGTTTTAAGGATATTTTTAAGAAGATTTGTGCATACAAAAGTGAGGTTGCCTTGGCAACTGTAACTATAGAAAGCCAGAGTAATTACTTTCATAAAATCCTACATGGTGCTTACTCCCTCTTAATAGGAATGTGCAAATACTTTACGTTTAGCTACATTTGTCGAAAATCTTACTCATAATTGATTCTACCTTTGAGACATAGAAAATCCACAAGTACATGCTTAAAGCAGGTTAAATAGTCCAAAAACAATTTGCAGAAACTTATTTCAATTCAAAACGTAAAGTCAGATCACTCATATTTGCTCTTGGAGCAAAGGGAAAAGAGCATACTCTTCTATTTGCATATTGCAAAATCTCATTCAATAAACTCTGCCATTTATTCAGCTATCTTAAAACACAACCAGAAAGGACTAACTTTTGTGAACAGCAATGAGACAAAGTTAAGACTACAATTCAAACAAACCTACTAAATCATTGCACAGCTCTGCACTGCACACTGTGGACCTGTGTATGTGGTTGGAACATACTTAAGCTCTCTCTCACTCATCTCTTCATTACATGAAATAAATATCACTGATTTCCCTGGCACAGTGTTTGAGGTCCATCCTTAATAATATTTGGCATAGTTCTGCTGACCCATAGGATTATCAGTTAATAACTTATTTGATAACTCTTCTGTTCTTGTTAGATTAGATGGTGTACATACAGGCTTGATCCTATCCCATAGCATTCTTTGTTTGATGAACAACACCTGCACCACAGACCTTCCTCTCAGGCTGTCCTGTTCAGCTTTGGTTTACTGATGCCATTGACTAATCTACAGGAAGGAGCCCTTGCATTGCAGTAGGCATGAAAATTAACAGTAGTTTGTAAATTCTCTCTTGACATTCATTAGCAGAAGAGTATTACTTTCCATTGTCTACTTTCTGCCTGCTACCCTGAATTCTAGTTGCAAACCTCCTACTACGAAAGCCAAATACATTGCACAACCACGTGTCCTCTTTCCTTTCCTCGCTTGTGACTCTCTGTCATTCTTAAACTGTACTTTCAAACCTCTTGTCAGTCTTCAAACAGGATTTGAGCACCCCATTATCAGTTATGAAAATACTTACACACGTCACTAATTAGTTATATAATTTTACAAGTGATCAAGAACTGATATCAGTGTAGATGCCACTAGAAATCTGGGAAACCAGTATCTTCCACAACACACATGGAGTGCTTTTCTGACTCTGTAGTTACATATGGTGCCAGAAGTCACAAACATTTACTCATGCAGCAGCACCACAGTCATCATCATTCCAAGCAATCCTGGTATTTTTCAAATTCAAACATCTATGCCAGTCCACTTGGGAGACTATCAGCATTTAATACAATGAGTCTCAAATGCACACGTTCAGCATCTGTTTTCTAGTGACTCCTAAACCTATCTACATAGATGTAAATGTCCTCTAAGTAGCTAGAATAATTCTTAGATTTTTACTTATCTCCACTGATTACAATCAACCTTGCTTCAGTGACTGAGTTTTCAGTGCTTCAAAAGTAGCAAGCCAATCACACATTCACTGTGGTATTCACAGGCTTTTAATTTTCTACTAGCTTCTCATTATTAACAGCAAGACTAAAAAAAATGTAGGCACATAAGATGGATTAATTGAACAAAACTATGTACCACAGTCTGAGTTTTTAAGCTAAAGGAGAGAGGAAAATTTAAACCAAGTGAGGAACTGCTGTGATGCCTGCTTTAGGCTATCAAAGTTAAACATAACCTTTTATTTTGCGTTCACTTGTATTTGCTTTTATGTAATTTGACAAACTGTGTAATCTGAGATCTTTCTTCACAATACTCAAGGGAAGACCTATAGTGCTGAATATTCTTGAATTACCTTTTGATCAATATATTTGTTTTCCTCAATTGCTGATCTTTTAGAGTGGTCACAGGATGAAGATGATGCTGAAGGAAGTCTTCGCAGCAGACAGCTGGTGTCTTGTTGCTGGCGATCAATAAACTGCTTCATGAAACTTTCCCTTGTGATCAAACAGAAGATACTGATGGATTAAAGACCCCAGAAAAGTTAATATTTGGTTTTCTTTATAGTATGTCACAACACATTAGTGCCAAGGTGAGCAATAAGGAAAAGGTATGCTAAACTGTAGATGTATAAATGGACAGAGTACAGAAAAAATAACTGATAAAACATAAATTTAGTTATTAAATCTGTAGCTGAATTAAGAAGTAGATGGCTTGCATGTAGCTTCAAAGAAAACAGTTTAATTCCTTTTAAAAATAATTATGAGAATTTTGACTATTTATTTGCTAATTAAAGTGCTAAATATTTAAAGTGCCTTTTGCGGTTTTTGGCTCTTCTGAGCTCATTACACTGTGAGTTGTTGCTGCAATATAAATCAAACGCTGATATAACCCAAAAGAAACATACTTCCTGCAAGAAATTCTTTCTTCAAGACTTCAAACAACATCTGTTCATATAACTGCTCAGAATGCCAGTATTAAGGCACTTCAGCAATTCTGTGCCTCACATATGCCACGTTTAAAATGCAGAATTGTATGTTTACAACAAATGTACATTCATCTTGCTGTCTTCTAAGTTTAGCGGTAGCTTAGTAGTAGTTACAATTTTCAGTGTTGACTATATCATAACTAATTTTGTCTGGAGTTTCACGTAGTAGAATAGCTTCAGATTCGAAGATCTGATTTGCTGCAGATTTGAGGCAGCAGCCCTAAGATTTCTGTAATTCCTTCTTAGGATTTTGTCAAGAAGAATGAATGGCATTATTAACTGATGGTCTAGAAGCCAACTGTGAAGTCAGTTTTGCAGGAAAGTGGTAACAGCAGTTGTCCAAAGAGGGGACAAGGTCATCACAATGTAACTGCTTTTTGATGATCTGTGCTATCCACTCTTCATGATTTGCTGTCAGTTGATCTCATCTTTAAAAAGTCAGTAAGAACTGATTAGACTGCTGCTTGTCTGCTAAGAACCTAAACCTGGAATGGGAGTGGAATGACAACAGTGTACTTTTCAATTATATTTTATTTGTGTTGGTTCCAGTCAATCTAGTTCCTTTCATTAATATGTTATAATGAGAGATTGGATATTTTTCAGGTAAAAATAAAATGTCAGCTCCTTTCTACTTCAATATTAATTTTGCTTTACTTTGATTTTCTGTTAGCTGCTTACTCCATAGGCAAAACAGTTAAGTGTTGTTGGTGTTATGTGACACCAGACAGGCTAATAGTGTATTACCAATGGAAATATTTCAATACCTTATTTTTGGAACGGTGAAATCTGAAGGAAGCTTGGAGATTTTCACCATTTGTGGCCTGTTTGGAAATTTTTCAAAGATGCGTAGACGTAAGGGAAGCTTCTCCTTTGTATCCGCATTTGCTTCACTTTGCTTAAGCTATAAAAAAAAAAAAAAAGTTGCTCTGTGATATTGCAGCTTTGTTTTTCAGAATTTGAATAATTGCAATCACTTAAAGAAACAGAAGATGGCAGCAAAGAACTACAGAGGGTACATTTCCAGCTCAGGAGTATATTAGTCTGTTTGTGCTAGAAACTGACAAATACTGAACAATACCATGCCTTTAGCTGAAAATAAAAAAATAGGAGGAATGCTAACAATTTTACTTTTAAAATACAAAACATATTAGTGCTCTATTCAATATGCTTATTCTTGTGTTTCCTTCCCAGTTCCCTAACACTTTATGAAGGAAATAAACATCCATGTTCTTTTCTTATTAGTCACATTTTTCTGTATGTATTGACAGCCCTAAAATATTAAAATAGAATGTTTTGTAAAGAGAGGAATTATAAAGGAATCCAGACCTCAGAATAAGGAAATAACAGGAAAATTGTATTTATGTGAGCATTAAAAGAAATAAAAAGGACTCAAAAGAGTGCAGTTCTCACAAGGAGCTGCACCAAATCAAATGATGAATGTTGAATTTGTAAACATCCAAAAATGGTTGTGCCATGGACTGCCACACATCTAAGTACTGAAAAGGCAGTAAAAACAGTACATGGACAGATAATGGATACATCTAATGATATAAGATTAAAGAAATTTGATATGGACATGTGATTCCTGAATTCTGATTACTAAGTGTATCAATCCTGAGCATGTAGCAACTCAGTTTGTGTCATCACAACAAAATACCAATCAGAAGGATTCTATGAAACACATTCATTTTAACATTTAGCATTAAATGGGAAATTAAACATTTAATTTCTATCCTCTGTGTATTCAAGCACTGTGTACCATTTCCGTAATCACATCTGATTGATATTATTTAGTTGCAAAGGTCAGTCTTCCTTCCCACACCAGTTTATGTGCACGAGCCTGGGCACATGTATTTTAAAAGTTTTGCGCAGTCAACACCTGCAGGGAATACTGCTGACAGGTACCAGCTATAGATTTTTACAAAGGTGAATGGAAGTCGAATGGAGCATTTGCACTGCCTTAAGCAGTGCATGCTTCCACAGCATGACACAGAAGAGCTGCGCTGCTGCACTGTCATGCTATCAGCAACATTCCCACTTCCAGCCATAGGACAGCTTGAACTGGAAATCGACTCATATCCAGTTGGATACAAGTTGTCATGTGGATTGGAAACTGTTTGAAAGGCTACGAACAAAGACTAATGATTAATGGTAAAGTACCGAATCAGAAGAGAGGGGGAATGTTGCATAAATCTGTATTATGTCCAGTCCTATTTAATGGCTTCCTTAATGATCCTTTAGAAGAAGAAATTATGACGTTAATGAAATTCACTTGATCTTAAAATGTGAAGGCTGCAAATACTGCAGTGAACCAAAAAGAGAGACAGAAATAGAAGTAGAGGCAGAAGATAATAAAGACTGAAAATAATTCTAGAGCAAGAATAAGAGCAGAAGATATACCAGAACTTCTACTTCAATACAGCATCAAAAAGGCAATTTGGGCACCACTTACATTACCAGACTAAGGCTATGTTTGCAATCAATTTCTCTTGTTTAGATATAGTCTTAAAAATGGCTCAGAAATCTGCAGCTCTATGCTGCTACGAGGAGCCTATTCCAGGGTGTGCTTTCAATTCTAAATGCTATTTCATTGTCTCACACTGACAAGCCAAAACAGTGGAGAGACACGAAAACAAGGGAAGAGTTACAGAAACAAGTGGGGCAGAGGTGAAAAAATGAGTGAAAGACTAAAGGGGGCCAACGTTAAAATTTCAAAAACCATAACTGATAGTAAAACAAAAGGAGGAGATTTAAAATAATGGAAGATTATCTGAAAACAGAATATTTGTAACGGAGTACCCCAAACATAGGAATGCAAGGATGGAATTAAGAAAGGGAATTTTTAGGCTGAGAATAAAAATTGATATCCTTGCAGGAAAATCTATTAGTGTTCAGAGAGATCTCTGGAGGGAAATGCCTCATCATTTCATTCACACTAGACAGAACCCTTTGAATGCCAGAGTATCAGGAAAATGAATTGGATAATCTGCCAGGACTCTTCTGCAACATTATAGTGTTGAAAATCTTTGAGAAAGGGAAAGTTTTAGAGGAAAAAGAGGGTTTTGAGTATCTGCTAGTTTGCTTTTAGTAATAAATCATTGTACAAACAGGTAGGTTTAGGCATGGATTTATTATGTCTCTTGCAGCTATGGACTCCCATTTACAAAAGTCAGAGTACGCAAGATAGAGAGCTTATGATAGATTGCGGTGCTGCCTGAAGTCTCAGTACAGAACAGATCAAAGACAGCTTGGAAACAGGGAGCTGCATAGCTAAAGTGACAAGCAAGGGAATAGTAATACCCCCACCCAACCAGGAGAATGATCCAAGATAGGCTTATTATCTAGGTTATTTTAAAATAACCTAAAGTCAAAGCATTGCTGCAGAATCTCTCCAATTACACATGCTGTGATAATATTACATATTGGGGACCGTGAAGAATATAGCTTCCCTGAGTTCTTCTCTACACATTTGGGGTGCAATTGTTGCTCTGCATGACATACATCCCATTTTATATTGTTGCTTAAATCCTTCACATTTGAACCTTCTTTAACACGTAACACATTTTTAAAGATAAAAAATGAAGCTGAAATGTAGTGATGATGGTGCAGAATTTTTTTAGCAACATCTAAATCCAAAATAAAACTTCAGAACTCAAGACATTTTCTCTATGATTTTTATTTTATTATTATTATTACTATTGGCAAGGAAATGGCTTGATGTGCTATGCTGGTCTCTTGGTCTCCAGCTCCAAATAGCCTACTGGGAACAGTTCACTGCTCACTATTTGGTTAGCCCAGTTCCATAGAAGGAATTTATGTCTATTTCCACTATTTTCGTGGTTCTTAAGTTCATATGGTCAAATTTAGTGGCACAATATATACAGTACTGCTGTCTACTCTGAGCCAAGATCAGAAGAACTTATCAAAATGTGGTGGAGAGTAAAGGGGAGGAAATCTTAATGTGGGATTCCAGTGGTTCATAGTATCTTGAACAATGCATTCAGATACAAGTTCATGGCACCAAGAACTCTAGATCTGGTTCACACAATTGCTACAGATAAATACAAAGGACAGCTGTAACAAGGCAAACTTACTGGTGATATTTACATCTTTTTTCAGTATGACATTATGGCTATGCTTCCATTTGGCTCAAAACAATTTGAAGTGAGTCCCCCCAACCATCTGTACTCGCTGCTTGGTGATTTAGTTTGGGTAGATATGTTGGTATGCAAAACAGATTGTTTTTGGAGGAAACCCATAAGCAGTTGTCCTAAGTACATACAGTAGTATGAATGCTGGTGAAAGTGGAAGAAGGGAGTGGCAAGGGCAATAAAAGGAACAGCAGGTAATGTCTACTGGGAAAAAGGGGCAGGGTCAGCTTCTTAATGTATATGCACACTGGTGGTGGTCAGACATTTGAATCAGGACGGCCAGCAAAGCAATCACTGCCCTATTGGAGATAACAGTCCTCCCAGCAGGAAGCTGGCAGCTCCCATAGAATCACACTGCCCTGGCCAGGCCAACAGAGATGCCAAACAACCAACTACAAAAGCTCTCTCATCTATGTTTTAGAAACGAAAGTGTGAAATTTAAGAAAATTGGAATATGTGCTATATTTGAGTACTTCAGCCACACATTGCTATGAAGAACCTGAAGAAATCAATAAAAAATTAAATGGTGGACCTCAGTCTTTTCTATCTTAAAACACTGTAGTACTATCATCTCACAGATCTTAATCACAGACAGTGTCATTAGGGCAAAAGTAACAATTCTTCTCAAGCATGTATTGTGACTTCTCTGATAGACAGGAGCTAACAGCTTAGGCCATAGAAGAGCTCTGGGGTCAGGTAATGTGAGCATGATGACTTGAACAGTTCAAAGAGCTGAAGTATCTGTTCATATCACCAATTTGCATTTAAAGACAGAAACATCCTTGAAAGTAATGTTCTTGGCAAGGCAAACTGAAAGCTCAAATTTAACACAGTCATTGAGTTTCTAGGACATTGACACATTGGTGAGAACATGCCAGAGGAAAAACAGAGTTAATCATATCCCAGGGGATGAGACCTATCCTTCCTAACATTTTTGTTGTTGTTGTTGCTCTCTGTTCATTTAATTATGATTGAAAGAAGAGCTAGCAACGTGCAATTTGTAAAGAATGAAAGATTCACTTTTCCTGCAGTCTGTGAAATTCACTGAAATGCTGTGTAAATATTTCAATGAAATTAAATGATTATGAAAAATGTAATGTTCAGTGTAATTGCTCAAACTCTTACATTTGAGTTGACAGTTTTCATAACAAGTTGAGATCAATCATGTCCAAAATTAAAATCTTGTACTACCAATGTACATACAGTTTATTTAGGAAATGGCCAGCTGCCCAGAGTAATTTCATGGTGAGTGTGCAAAGTTCAAACCACTGGAGAAAGTTCAGGGGGTCTCACTGCAGGATAGTTTTAAATTAATATTGTCTGGTACATTACAGTGTGCTGCTATATACTAACATTTTTTTCACTGGAAATCTCCCTTAGGGCTTGTATTTGAAGAATAAAGTGATGATGTCATAACTGTGCTACCCTCTTGACAGGGTGCACTACATGGCCCTGCATGCATACCATGCTTTGAGCATGATACAGATAGATGACACTGCAAACTGATACGAGCACTTATTCAGCAGTAGTCCAGATCTTTTTTTCTTATCCAAATTATCATACTTGCCATGATCTCTGATTTGCCAATAGCAACTTTGAACAAAGTCCAATTAACAGTAAATTACATTTAAATTAAACAAAACCAGAAAGGCTAAATAAGTGTTTTTGTTTTCACAGAATCACAGAATCACTAAGGTTTGAAAAGACCTTCAAGATCATCCAGTCCAACCATCCACCTATCACCAACAGTATTCACTAAAGTATGAAATAAAAATAGTGCTCACTAAGTCAGAAATGCCCTTTTTATCACTAGTCTGAAGACATGGATCTGGTAAATTTTTGGACATGAATGAGAGCTGCACAAAAAGACACGCATACGGGTAAGCCTTCATAGCCATAATTCATTCAGCTTTGCATAAATCATAGAGTCATAGAAGGGCCTGAGTTGAAAAGGACCACAATGGTCATCTAGTATCAACCCCCTGTGCTATGTGCAGGGTTGCCAACCATCAGCCTGGCCTTGAATGCCTCCAGGGATGGGGCATCCACGATCTCCTTGGGCAACCTGTTCCAGTGTGTCACCACCCTCTATGCGAAAAACTTCCTCCTAATATCTAACCTAAACCTCCCTGATCTCAGTTTAAAACCATTCCCCCTTGTCCTATCACTGTTCATCTTCATAAACAATCATTAATAAATATATGTCAACATATTTGTACCTGTATTGGATTAAAATTTAAGATAAAGCAGCCGCTCAGTTACTACAATTTACACCTGTAACTCCATTAAAAATGAAAATGAAGCTCAATTTTATTTGAACAAACTGTTCAAAAGGATGGTAAAAAAAAAATCTGAAAACTAAAGAATGTTGACAAAATGCAGTAGGTTGAATTTGGGTAAAAGAAACACTTTCAACAGAGAAAAAAATACATTATTTATGTTGTGGATATGTTATCAAGTATGTCTACAGTGCTAAATAAAAGGCTGCCAAGGGTATAACCCTTGCCTAAATTCATACTGGCTGACTTCAACCATACTTCACAGTATTAGGCTTCTGGTTCCTTTGGGCCCTGAGACACAATTACAGTAGTTATTTCTCTATGGATTTTCCAATTTGTCAAAGCATCTGAAATAAAATTGGATACATTTTTGTACCCAATTCACCCAAGTAACACTCCTGTGGAAAGAAATTTGGGTTGCATACTGCCTACTTTGAGCACATGAGTTTGTCTGAAAGTTTTGAGGCTTGCTGGAAAAGTGCAACAGAATTGTCTGGCTTAGAGGTGACAAACCTGATGAAGCCTTGTCCAGGCTTTGTCTGAAAGCACTCCCTTAGGTAAAATATTCCCGCAACTTCACTAAAATATTGTCTGGGAGAAAGCCCAGGAGGACATCCAGGACAGAGCCAGCTATGAGCTAACAGTTATGCAGTTTGCTCAGACAAGGGCTCAGAGCTGAAGGCTCCTTTCTAGTCATCTTTCAGTTGAGAGTTTAGATGTACCAACGACAAACTGTGCCCTTTGGACTCACCTAAACAAATGGGGACTTTGCAGGCAGTAAGAAATACTTCCATCTAGCAGCTGTAAAACAGAACTTAAATTGATTTTAACCACATTCTGTGTTGCTGTGGGGAATTTTCACTGAAATGTACAAAAAAAAAAAAAAAAAAAAAAAAAAAAAGATTATAGCAGCGCTAGCATTCACGGCAGAGACTTCACTGTTGATAATCAAAGGTTAAAATAAGCTAAGAAAGTTCCTGGCAGATGGAAGAACAAGATTACGCATTTATTTCTCATATATATAAGATTTTTTTTTTATAAACAGCTTTTCTGTGTCACAGGACTTACATGCTGTGCATAATATGATTTGATGCTGTGATTGCTGCTTTCCAATTGTTCATTTAAATAACTTCTTTCTCAATTTTGCATGAAGTCTCACAAATTAATAAGATATTGAGTAAAATTTCACAATGTGTTTTCTTAAGAACTTCCTTCCATAAATTGTAGCTCCTATCAGTTCTTCATGAACAAATCCTGCTGAAAAGATTTGTTTGCAATTCAAATGACACAAAACTCCTCTAGCAAAACTCGGCTAAGATTTAGTCCATTTATTTAATAGAGGAGAGGAATCCTGTGTGTCACAGAGTTTCCCTTTGACTGAGATAAATAAAATGAATTTTTCAGAGCAATTACTCCATACTCTGTACACATCAACCATACGCTCAATTTTTTCCCATCTTCCAGTGACAAAAATTTATTAAAAAAAAACAGAAAAAAACCCACAAATCAGAGGTTCTGTACAATCAGTGGCCCAATTCAGTGCCCAGCAATGTGCTGACCTGACCAGATTTGTTCTTCATGCCTTTAGACTCAGGTACCTACTTTAGTTAATTATGTTCTTGATGACTGTCTCTCTTTATAGCCAAAAGAGATGAAGAGACACTTCTTGCAAGTCACTGGCTTGCTGCATCTTTCAGACATGTTTATCCTTTTCCACTGACTAAACAAAGATTTTACATCTAGTATATTCTCTGAGTCACTTGTGTGATGCCTCACACATAGGCCAAGCGCCTATGACACATTCACCTCAGTTAATTTTACTTGTCCAAAGGTGAAATATGTTGTTTAATCCTCTAGGCATTTCCTACACTTAACAGGAAGAGGTAACTTCAGGTCCTGTAGCTCGTTTCTTACTAAGATGGAATAGCACATTGAGGAACCTTCTCCAAATGTGGAGAAAGTGTCAGGCTACACCAGTAGTACACTAGTGATACACTGGAGTATGAATTCACAAACTGGAAATAGATTATCCATATTCTTACACTGTTAGTAAGGCTGCTGGCAAAGTTCTGGCCTGACAAGCTATCACTCTCCTTGATGATGCCTGAGCACAGTTTGGGGTTTATCATCGCTGGGAATATTCTCAGTAGCTGGTCAGGAGACTTCCTGTTTCAGTGGTAGGCAGTTTCAGAAAGGGAAAATAATTCCCTTGCTGCATGGAAAAGCCATGCTGTGTCAGCCAGTATCCTTTAAGGACAGAGACCAGATTCTAAACAGCTCTCTCTCTTCATATAGCTAGATTGAATAATCAGCTTAGAGAAGAATCTCTAGCTTAGACAACCTAAAAATTAGTTTATTATAGAAACATAGAAGTTTCTGAGTTGGAGGGACTTGTAAAGGTCATCTAATACAGCTCCCCTGCAGTGAACAGGGACACCACAGCTAGATCAGACTGACAAGGGCCTCAACCACCCTGACCTTGAATGTCTCCAAAGATGGGGCATTCACCACCACCTGTTCCTGTGCCTCACCACCCACTGTAAAAAACTTTTTACCTTATGTCCAATCTGAGGGGGTAAATCTGGCCCCTATTTTAAAACAATTCAGAGATGCATACATTTTGGGATTGATAGTTTAAAAAAAGATAAAGGAAATGAAACAATACACTGTTCTTTTAGTAACTTTTTTCACATTTAGATGATGCTTTGCCACTTTCAAATTAATCATTTTTCTCTTGGAATAGCTTTTTTTGTTTCCATACAAAGGTTACTGAGTCACAGAAGAATACTCTTTTATATAAAAAAGTGCGTGACATAGTCCATTTCATCAGAGGAAACTGCTTGAGACTTCACTAAAACTAGGCACCATTATTTGTTATGACTTCTATGTCTGATGAACAATAAGCAGCTAAAATATTTTCAAATGAACAAATGCAGAAGATGCACTTATTCTGTTCTTATATGAACATAGTCATTCAATATTGACTAGACACAATGCGTAAACCTTTCAAGATGTATGCCAAAGCTAACTAAAACTTCTGTCTGGGAAGCAAAGGAAGTCACATTGCAGGAAAATTCAGAGACTTTTAAGTTTGCTCACCCATTCCAGACTCTGTATAAAGGAAGATTCGTGGCTGTAGCTTTGTAACTAGCACTTACCAACCTGTAGTCAAAACACACAAATTCATCTGCCATACTGGATTCACAGAAAAATAGGGCCAGTCTGAGAAATTACAATTACAGTCAGATTTTCCAAGGTTCTCACCACAGGTAGCTAACATTTAGTTAAAAAAGAACTGAAGAGAATCAGACTGATTGTCCAAGGAAGTCATAATCTTGACCTCCTATCACGGTACAGATGGTGAAAACCATAAAAACATGCAGAAAGGTAGTGAGGTCATAAAAGGAACAATCCACAGTGAGCGTGCCTGTCTCTGCTCAAAGTCTGACAAAAAAATGTAAGATTGATTTAGGCCCTCTTAATATCAAAGTATAGGAAGAGTAGAATTTCATCTATACATGCAAAAGCATATGATTTGAATAGGCTGATTTATGGGGGTAGATCACCACTAAAGTGGTGTGGCCACATGGCATATCCAACTTGATGTATTCCAGAAGTCCCTTCTAACCTGCACTTATCTGTGATTCTGTTATGTGGTGATAGTTAACTGCTCCAAGACAATTCTTCAATTGCCTTCAGTTTCACTGTTGTAAGTCTGCATCCTCCATCTCTTGATATTCTGTAGTTAAATTCAAAATATTACTACACTCTGTCAGATGCCGTAAGAAGGTCATTTATGTAACTTAAATTTGAGACATACATAGTCAACCAAGTTCTGCAATAAAATACTCTTAACACTGAGAAACTGCAACTAAAGCTGGGGAAAAAAAATAATTTCTATAAATAAAGGCAAAAATTCAGTATATACTTTTAAACACAGAAGACTTTGTCTTTGCACGTATGAGCTGCTTCTTATTTGTGGTTTTATTGTTTGAACACAGGTGGCCAGAGTTTTAATTTATTGCCATTTTAAAGTATTTCTTCAGTATACAAATTTACACATAAAATCAGTTCAACCAACGCACATGCAGAGGCAAGCCTGTGTGAGGCTGATGCAATTTACTTCAGAAACCTTCAAGTCCTGACTAAATGCAAAAAAAAAAAAACAGTTTGGTGAAACTGGCTGCCCTTTCTACCATGCAAGTTTGCTGATGAAATTTAAATGGGGCTGAATTACTGCATTCTGACATCCTGTTTCACAGGCAATGGGGATGATTCTCTTTATGTTGTGATGATGAGTTGCTTCTTTGAGGAGCAATATACATATCTCTCTTAATTCTGAAATAGTGCTCCCACTTGTTGGATATTATGCAGGAAAAAAATGCCTGTGATTTCTCATCTTCTGTCACGTTTTTAAGAGTGCCTGATTTGTTTTTGAGAGTCTGCAAAGAGAAGTTGTCTGAATCATAAGAAGAAGATAAGTGACTTACAATCAGGAACCCAAAAATCTCAAGAAAAAAAATGTAATCAATTCATTCTTCTGCATAGCTAGATTTTTCAATGAGAAAACCAAGAAATAAACCCCATGAAAGGCCAGGCCTCTATTTTTATAAGAGTACAGAAGTTGTGAACAGGAGTGCATAAATCCATAAACTCCTATGGGCTTAAGATGCAAATCAGAAAAGGAAATGCGGTCCTGTGTGACACAAATGGAACCAAAAGCTAATACAGCATGAATTTTCAAGGATGCAATTGCCATCAAAATAACAAATATTGCTATACAACTGCTCTCCTCCCTGCCAAAGACTGACAGGATTTTCTCTTGCTTCAGAGAATTAAACATCTAGAATCACTATCTTCACTGGGAAGCACTTGCATTTTTTTCTTAGATATCAAGGAAATAAAACAACAACAAAAAAAGATTAGATGGACTCCTGGTGATATAAAAGCTAGGTGAGCATTTTCTTCCCTAGTGACATAAATGAAGCAGTAGAAGCTTATACTTATATTTTTGTAACTGCTGTTCACACATTCATAGCCACTCTAACTTTCATCTCTCATCCTTGGAAGTGTGTGCTTTGACTATGATAATCAACTAGAATTTTCAAAAGCTTTGTTTGATATAATAAAACCTTTCTCCAAGAGAAATTCTTTTGAATTTACTGTTTTCTTTACAAATAATACAGTACTGCATATGTCAGGGAGTAGCAACTTCTGAGTTAATACCTAGGTATTGAGCCTGAAATGCACAAGCCAGAATTTATGATCCATTGATACTTTTTAAAAAGTGGTAGGTAAGGTAAGAAGTGTAAAAAATAAACACGGAAACTATAACCTTCAGAAGACTTTCAAAACTTTAAGAACTTAGAAAGAAGACTTTGGCACAGGCCGTTTTTTAACTGATTGCATTTTCCAGTTTTATTTTCTATAAATGGAAATATTCTCTGTATAGATTTAAGATAACAATACTTTAAATGCTCTGTATATGGCCTGTGAATGGAGGACCAACATGTATTTTGTGAACTTTCTACCATCCTCTCAGTATGATGAAAAGATGGATTTCATCCATTTTATGTAGTACTTAATATTCAATTTTGTAGTTATTTCCCACTTAGAATTATCTCAAGCACTACTCCCTGAATAATGATACTCTGAAGGCAAGTAAATCTAATTCAGCTTTAAAAAGCTCCTTGATTTTCACACACACAATTGCATATGTATGTATAATGTCATGCCAAGAGTGCGTTTAAATTAGATATACTAATTATAACACCTTGTTCGCGCAATATGTTCATGAAAAATCCCTATGCTGAAACTCACACTTCAAAGCTGAAACCTCAGCACCCAAAATTTGGAAGTGTCAGGTTTGATGCTACTGCTGAAACTGTCATTGGCATCTTCCTAGATCTGCTGAGTTCTTGGCAGTGCTGAGGAAAGCACAGGGATATATCAGGGTCTGTGTTCTAACCCATGCAGTCCAGACAAAACTGGGTTAGGAATGCTATGATTCTTAATGCCCTTCGGGAAGTCTTTGATTTTTTACAAGATGCTCCTATATACATTACAACACTTAAGTCCGTCAGCTAAAAGGCTTAGAATGCTATATTTTCCATCTCTTCCCATAATGACTGACAAAATGTCTCTCCTGATATACCACTCAACACAGCTTTTGGAGTCAAGATGCCTGAAAAATCCATGACCACTGTTTCACCTGCCATTACCCCTGGTCTCCATTAAAGGCAGTAGTGAGCAATGTACTTAAGTTCCATTTATCAGGAGTTGTTGTTAAAAAAAAGAAAAAAAGAAAAGAAAAGAAAAAAAAGAAAAGAAAAGAAAAGAAAAGAAAAGAAAAGAAAAGAAAAGAA